>NC_134488.1:2125860-2131682 GCF_040206685.1 Ascaphus truei
TACAGATAATATAAATAACAGATCATGGGAATAAGTGCTTCAGACATAAAAGTAACATTAAGGAAGAGGAGTCCCTGCTCCGAGGAGCTTACAGTTTAATTGGTAGGTAGGGAGAACGTACAGAGACAGTAGGAGGGAGTTCTGGTAAGTGCGTCTGCAGGGGGCCAAGCTTTATGTATCGTGTTCAGAATATTCACAGTGCTATTCATATGCTTCTTTAAGCAAGTGGGTCTTAAGGTGGGTCTTAAAGGTGGATAGAGAGGGTGCTAGTCGGGTACTGAGGGGGAGGGTATTCCAGAGGTGTGGGGCAGTCAGTGAGAAAGGCTTAAGGCGGAAGAGGGCTTTAGATACAAAGGGGGTAGAATGAAGACATCCCTGAGAAGAACGCAATAGTCTGGATGGTGCATAATGAGAAATAAGGGCTGAGATGTAAGGTGGGGCAGAAGAGTCTAAAGCTTTAAAGTGAGGAGAAGAGTGGAGTGTGAGATGCGGGATTTGATCGGAAGCCAGGAGAGGGATTTCATGAGGGGAGATGCTGAGACAGATCTAGGAAAGAGTAGAGTGATTCTGGCAGCAGCGTTTAGGATAGATTGTAGGGGAGACAGGTGAGAGGCAGGAAGGCCGGACAGCAGGAGGTTACAGTAATCAAGACGGGAGAGAATGAGGGCCTGAGTCAGAGTTTTAGCAATCGAGCAACAGAGGAAAGGGCGTATCTTTGTTATATTGCGGAGGAAAAAGCAACAGGTTTTAGAAGTGAAAAATAAACACAGAAGCGCACCAAGGGTCAAGGTACATGTATTATACAAATAAAATAGTAACAAGTAAAAACTTACATATAAAATAATATAAGTCCAGTAGAGGCCAGTGCACAGGTTTCCAGTTCAATTGGATGGTAGGCGCAGGGGGTAAGTGCTGAGACTCACAAATCAGTCCCGCGCGCTGGGACCAACTGGCTCGGCAGAACTCAGATGTCACTTCTGGGTTGCGGCTTTTCGCAGGACCCGTATTGAGTAGTCCACCACAATCGTTGTTACTCTGTACTTCCAGCACACATCCCACTTCAAGCGAGCCGGATGGAATTGGCTCAAACCTCTGTGGGGAGGCTGGAAACTATACAGCCAAGAGTCTGGATCCCTATGTGTGCACTGAATGAACTCCGCAACGCGTTTCACACAATTCAGTGCTTCATCAGGTAGTAGTTTAGGACACCTATAGGGGGGCCTTTTATACAGTCACTCCAAAGTGAAATTAATAATTAAATGTGTGTAACATGCACTATAGGTGCAATTAACTATTGGACAGTGAGGGTATGTGAACACTCACCTGTTATAAATATAATATTGAATACAGATGAATATTTAAAATTATATACATATAATAAGGTATAAACATAAATAGAAAAAAATATAAATATAAAAATTGGAGAATTTATTTGGGACACTGTTAAAGGCCACCCATATAGTTGATATAAACTTACATAGTCATGTATGATTAAAAAATTCACAAGACCACAATTAATCACAATATTAATACAACAAACAACAGAGGAGGAGGAGGTGGTGTTAGCAGAAGAGACACTGAAAGTACGATGGGAGAGGTAGGATGAGATCCAGGATAGAGCTTTGTTCCGAATACCAAGTATGGAGGATGTGAAGGAGAAGAGGGTGGTCCACGGTGTCATATGCTGCAGAGAGGTCGAGTAATATGAGCAGAGTGTGATGACCTCTGTCTTTGGCAGCATGGAGGTCGTCAGTTATTTTAGTGAGGGCTGTTTCCGTGGAGTGAGCAGTGCGGAAGCCAGATTGTAGAGGGTCTAGGAGAGAATAGGTTTTGAGAAAATGGAGCAAGCGAGAGAATACAAGACGTTCAAGGAGTTTAGAGGCAAAAGGCAGGAGGGAGACAGGTCGATAGGTAGAAAGACAGGTAAGGTCAAGCTTGCTGTTTTTGAGTAATGGTATGACTGTTGCATGTTTGAAGGAGGATGGAAAGGTTCCAGAGCAGAGGGAGGAGTTAAAAATGTGTGTGAGCATAGGGATTATAGTAGGAGCAAGAGGTTTTAGGAGATGGGAGGGAATGGGGTCAAGAGGGCAAGTGGTAGAGGGAGAAGAGGCGATCAACAGCGACACATCCTCCTGTGAGTGGAAAAAGAGTCAAGGAAGGCAGGAGGAGAGTTAGGCCTCGGACACGCTTACCGCTGGCGTGCTGAGGCACGTTGAGGCTCAGGGAAAGCGGGTGCTTTCCCTGGCCTTGCGGTTCCTTACCGCAAGCGCTCTCAGCAGGCCGTCAGGGGGCGGTCCGGGGGCGGGCGCGTCACTGGCAGGGGGGGGGGGGGGCAGTGACGTCACGGAGCTGGTTCGCCCTCATTGGGCGAACCGCTCACGTGACCGGCCTGTCTCGCCGGCAAGCGGGGGAATTTTAAATTCCCCTAAGACCTGCGCTTCCGCAAGCGCGCGGGAGCGCAGGCGAGTCCCTACTAAAGCCGCTCTAATTGTGGCTGTAGGGGCTCAGTGCTGAGCAGGAGCGTGCGTCAGCACACTTCCGCCAGCAAGCGCCAAACATGGCCATGGCCTTAGGAAGAGGTGTAGGATGGGAGGAAGAAACAGAGGGGATGTTCTGCCGTATGGATTCCACCTTTTCCTTAAAATAGTCAGCAAATCCTGAGCGGAGATGGAGGAAGGAGAGGCAGCTGAGGGTGGTTTGAGTAGAGTATCAAAGACAGAGAACAGTCGGCGTGGGTTAGACTTGTGCATGTTGATTAGTGAAGAAAAGTAGGCTTGTTTAGCTTGTGAGAGGGCAGAGTTGAAACAGGATAGCATACATTTGTAGTGAAGGAAGTCTGCGAGAGTATGAGATTTCCTCCATAGGCGTTCAGAGGAACGAGTGGAGGAATGCAGCATGCGTGTGTGGGAATTTAGCCAGGGTCTAGGGTTAGAAGGGCGAGGGCGGCAGAGAGAAAGCGGGGCATGTAGATCGAGAGGAGGACAAGGCAGAGTTGTAGTTCCTGACCAGGTTGTCAGGGTCTGTAGCAGAGCTGAGGGAGGAGCGTAAAGTGGACTTAGTCAGGTAAGTGAATAGATTGCAGGTTTCTGCAAAACCGGGGGGGTGGATGGAGGTGGAGAAGCGAGATAGAGAGAATGAGATGAGGTGATGGTCAGAGAGAGGAAAAGGGGAAATGGAGAAATCAGAGAGAGAGAAGTTTTTAGTGAACACCAGGTCTAAGTAGTGGCCATCCTTGTGGGTGCTGGCTGCAGTCCACTGTTGAAGGCCAAAAGAAGAGGTTAGAGAAAGAAAGCGGGAAGCCCAAGGAAGAGAGGGGTCATCAATGTGGCAATTGAAGTCCCCAAGGAGAAGAACAGGCGAGTCTCAGGAGAGGAAGAAAAAGAGCCAGGATTCAAAGTGAGAGATAAAGGCAGAAGGGGGGTGAGTAGAGGTAGGTGGGCGATAGATGACCGCCACATGGACAGGGAGAGGAGTGAAAATCTGGATAGTGTGAGCCTCAAAGGAGGGAAATGCAAGAGATGGAGGAATAGGAAGGGTTCGGTAACGGCAAATAGAGGAGAGCAGGAGCCCCACGCCTCCACCCCTGCCATCAGTGCGCGGAGTGTGGGAGAAGAAAGGCCACCATAGGAGAGGGCAGCTTCCAGAGCAGAGTCAGACTGAGTGAGCCTGGTATCAGTTATAGCAAATAGGAGCAGAGAGAGAGAGAGAAAAAAGTAATGTACAGAGAGAAACTTGTTAGAAAGGGAGCGAGCATTCCAAAGGCACAGGAGAAAGGGATAGAGGAGGGTGGGTGGCAGGGGATGGGTATCAGGTTGGTGGGGTTGACACCAGAGAGAGTAGAGTTTGCAATTGGCAGGCGAGGACGAGCGCATGTAGGAATAGGGCAGGGACCAGGATTGGGAGATAAGCCCAGAAGCAAGGTGGAGAAACATGGATAGAAAGAGAATGTGTGAGGATGATTTGTAGGGGTGTTTTTTAGTGCAGGGGATATAGCTGTGTGGTGTCAGAGGACGCAGGTAAGAAAAGAGTTCATGTGAACAGAGAAGTGATGAAGGAAGGAGAGATGGAGATATATGAATAGAGTTAGACATAATGAGGCTGGTAAAAAGTAGTGCATAATTTGAGACGTGAAGTCACAGTAAATATAAATGGTAAAGGCAGCATTACAGCTGTAATGCTGCAGTCTGATATAGATGATAACCTTTTTTCCAGCGTAGTTCAAATGCAGGAATCAGGGCCAGATGGGGGTGTCCACTTCACTTCTTTTGAACTTCCTTTTAAACTTGAGTTGTTCAGTAGTCCTGCCACTTATAATGGCCCACTTGGACATGGGCTGCAGGAGGTGCTAGAACGAGGGGGCATGCATTTTGGGATTAAGTCTAGTAAACTCAAGGCTGTGAGTAAATACTTTTTCACTGAAAACATAGTGGATGCATGGGATAGCATCTCAAAAACTTTGTTAGGTCTTGTGGTCTTTCAGTTCTTTGATTCTACTTTTTTAGAAAAATATTTTATTTTGAAGGATACATTGATATACTGTGTGTGTGTGTTATATAAGTTATATAATTTATTTCATACAGTGGCGGCCACATTTATCCTCATGCGGCTGTATCGGCGCAACTCTGATAACCACGGGCAGATGCAGTATATATTTTTTTCCCTGTTGTATATTGCGGTATTTTAGCGCTCGTAATATTAGCATTTTATTAGCGCTGTCTGCAATACTGCAATACCGTCTAAAAACTCGGGGGGAGGGAGCGTTCGCGAGCTGTTGTCTTCAAAGTCTAATACTTTAGCAGTTCAACCTACAGTACGTCAGTACACCGTCTGTGTGTACGCGCTGTAATTGTAAATTTGCATATTTATGCATGTGCAGTGCTGTACAGTATGTCTCATTTGAAAATTGTTGAAACGCATAGGCGTGTACTGTAACAGTATCACATTTCGGCATATACAGCGCTCGCCCTCGCACGCACACAGGATAATTTACTGATCTGCACTGCAGTATTTCAACTTCTTCTTTTATCTACAGTACAGTACACCTCTCCCACGCCATTTCTTTGAATGTGTGTCTTTCTGGTTTCAATCACATTCCTGCTTGCTACAGTGTACATAGCTGATGATTACTGCGCATGTGTCTGTAACTTCACCACAGCTTGCTTCCGAAGTTCAAGAGTGACCAAAAAAAAATATATATTTTTTTTCCTCTTCATTTTTTATTTTCATTTTCTGTGTGTATCTCTGTGTGTGTGTATGTGTGTATCTTTGAGTGTGTGGGTTTCTCTCTGTGTTTGTGTGTGTGTATCTCTGTGTGTGTATCTCTGTGTGTATGTGTGTGTGTTTCTCTGTGTTTGTGTGTGTGTGTGTGTGTGTGTGTGTGTTTCTCTGTGTGTGTGTGACCTTCCATTCTCTCCCTCTCTCCTTCCCTCCTATCTATCCCCCCTCTGTCATCTCCCCCTCTTTTCTCTGTGATATCTCTGTGTGTGTGTGTGTGTGTGTGTATATCTCTTTGTGTGTATCTCTGTTTGTGTGTGTATCTCTCTGTGTGTGTGTATCTGTGTGTGTGTGTGTATCTCTGTGTGTGTGTGTATGTGTATATCTCTGTGTGTATCTCTCTGTGTATGTTTGTATGTGTGTGTACCTCTGTGTGTGTGTGTGTGTGTGTGTGTGTGTGTTTCTCTGTGTGTGTGTGTGTGTGTGTGTGTGTTTCTCTGTGTGTGTGTGTGTGTGTGACCTTCCATTCTCTCCCTCTCTCCTTCCCTCCTATCTACCCCGCCTCTGTCCTCCCCCCCCTCCTCCTCTCCCCTCTCCTCCTCTCCTCC
>NC_134488.1:2131882-2136882 GCF_040206685.1 Ascaphus truei
ATCTGGATATCTTATTTACCCTGTATATCTTAACTGCCCTATACTACACCGAAATAACCTATACTGCTTTCTTCCAGATCTCACTCAAGCTTCACCCGGGAGACATCGGAATCCCCCCCAACCCAGAAGACAGGTAAGGAACACCTCCCCTCCAATGTATAACATTGCGGGAATGAGGGTACCTGGACATTGAGGGACTGCGGATCAGGTAAGATCCCAGGCGGGATTGCTGCTTTAAATATTGTGAAGCGGGGACGTCCAGATACTGGTTAAGGGGTTCAGGAAACTAGTCATTCACATCTGGGTTTTTTTTCTAGATCTGACATTTATTCACACAAACACACACACACACACATACTCAATCTCTCTCTCCCATACACACACACACACACGTAACAAGGACCATTGTAGTATAATGTAATACAATAAATAAACTTATGTCAAAAACGAATGTTCTTACTAGGTATTTATTCAATTTATTTTATTTATGTATTTTTTAAAAGCGGGGGCGGGACTAGGGGCGGGGTTGTGGGCGGGACTAGGGGGGGTTGGGGGCGGGACTAGGTGGCGAGTAGATTTTTTGGTTCGGCGAGTAGATTTTTGGGTGATTTGTCAAGCACTGTATATATGTATATATGTATATATGTATATATATATATATATACACACACACACACACACACACACACACAGTGTTCGACAAATCACCCAAAAATCTACTCGCCCCCTAGTCCCGCCCTAGTCCCGCCCCAAGCCCACTTTAATTTTTTTTTAATAAATTCATAGTAAGAACAACATTCGTTTTTGACATTAATTTATTTATTGTATTACATTATACTACAATTAGTCCTTGGTGTGTGTGTGTGTGTGTGTGTGTGTGTGTGTGTGTGTGTAAATGTTCCTGAACCCCATAACCAGTGCCTGGACGCCCCCGCGTCACAAAATCTAAAGCAGCAATCCCGCCTGGGATCTTACCTGATCCGCAGTCCCTCAATGTCCAGGTACCCTCATTCCCGCAATGTTATACATTGTTCCCTACCTGTCTTCTGGGTTAGGGGGGTTCCGATGTCTTCCGTGTGAAGCTTTAGTCAGATCTGGCAGAAAGCAGTATAGGTTATTTCGGTGAAGTATAGGGCAGTTAAGATATATAGGGTAAATAAGAGATCCAGAGTGTGAGAGAGAGTGGGTGAGAGAGAGACACACACACACACACACACACACACAAACACAGAGAGAGACACAGAGAGAGAGAGAGACACAGAGAGAGAGAGAGACACACAGAGAGAGACAGACACACACACACAGAGAGAGACACAGGAGAGGCACGAGATGAGAGGACACAGAGAGAGAGACACACACAGAGAGAGAGAGAGAGAGAGAGAGACAGACACACAGAGAGAGAGAGAGACACACAGAGAGAGAGAGAGACACACAGAGAGAGAGACACAGAGAGAGAGAGAGAGAGAGACACTGAGAGAGAGAGACACAGAGACACACAGAGAGAGAGACACAGAGAGAGAGAGAGACAGACACACACAGAGAGAGACTAGCAGAGTGTGGAACTGGGGCGCTCCCTACTATATACGGATTGTGGGTGTTAAACGCCTATAGACTTGAATGACTGTGCCTAAAAGTAAATATCGAATAAAAAATGTATACTGGCCCTTGTTGATTTTGCTGCAGCTTGACCTTAAAGAAGACAAATGCCAGGATCTTCTTATAACGGCAATGAAAGTATGGTGATGGTCAGCGCAAACTCGTGGAACTCAAGAAATAATAAAAGATAATAAAAATCACAATATTAGTGCATAATTAGGTGTTGATGCAAGGAAAAGTGATGGGGGAGGGAAAGGGGTATTAATGTGATGGATGACACTAAAATAAACAGTTTATGAAACATAAAGCATAGGTTTCAACGACTCACACGGGCTTGTGTGAGACTTCACCCTCAGAGGCGAATGTAGTGGGTGAATAAAACCCCAAAAATCGGGGAATAGTAATAAAAAACTCACACGGCCATATGTGAGCTCATTCCCTCAGTGGGTGTTGTCATCAATCTCAGATGGAGCAGATGCGTCTTAATATTCTGTCCCAATAGATGTAGTGTATGAGTGGCTCCTCTCCCAGATGCCCATAAGCCAAAAATGGGCAAAGTCTGGATTAGTCGCTGATAAAGTTTATTCGTAACAATTTTCAAAGGTAAAAACAGTAAATTCACTCACACACAGGTAAAACTGCCCAGCGTCAGCCGCGAGGCTATCCGGCAAAACCTCTTCTTCCGCTTGTACTCCCGCTAACGCGTCCGACAGCGGGACCGGGAGGGAGGATCTGAACCGGATGTCCGGCGGTTGCCTAGGTCCCTCTCTCAATGAGCTCCGGCAGGGAACTACGCGTTTCGCAGTGATGCTTCGTCAGGTTCCTGCCGGATGCTCATTGTGTACAGTATATATATAGGCATAGTGATAAAATCAACATCATTGCTTAATTGCTTAATTAGAACCAGTTTATCAATAAACCTGACTTTCTATCACCTATGCCCTGCTTCAATGGGAACTCCCTCCTAACATTCATTTTGGAATCCCAAACAGTAGTGTGACCAGTAATGGCTAACTCATATTTATGAAACCTGAGCACACGTTACCCCAGCTTGTTAAAATAATTACACATCTGCACAGAATGTTGGGGTTATTCTGGTTACAGTCTCCTGTTTCATGACAAAATAGTTTGGGCCTTACCCAAACCATATATGGTTCATAACACTCTCAAAGTGCTGCTATTAAACACATTCATAAACAGAGTTACATCCCACATTAAATAATATTTGGGTTGTAGCCATAATTATTCAGCCAAGGTGATCCATAGATGATATTTAAAACCAATTGTATTTAAAACTTTTAAGAAAGTAGAGGTGCAGTGAAAGCACTCTTAGCTAAGACAACAATATTAAAAAACCACTCAACATTGTTCACAGTTACTAGGATAGGAGATTAAAAGAACTTCTTAAAATATGTTAAAATGTTGTCTATTAAAATGCTAATACACATCAATATTTAATCCAATGAGTTTTCCATTTGAACACACTATCTATTTATTGTGAGTCATTTATGGGCAACAGCACCCTCTAATGGGCAAACTAAATATCTGCTTCAGTATGAGTCCAATGGGCCATAATTAAAAATGGGCCTTGATTCATAGCTCAAAGTGTCACATTACAGACCTTCTGGACTGAAGTGACTAATGTCAACCTGTTACATGTTGAATATTTGGATGCTAATTAATGCATACATCCATATTATTGGTTCTGCAACCGTAATATCATTTACTAAAAATTCTTCATTCAATTTAACATTGGTCCAAAACAATAAAGTGACAAGTTGATTTGGGAAGGTATGTGGCGGAAAGGACTGTCTTGATGTTATGTTCCTATTAGAAAGGTGGAAAAAAAAAAGGGGGGGGGAAGGGAGAGGGGGTGGGGTGGGGTTTAGGGAACAGGTGAGTAATGAAGAAAGGATGCTTAAAGGAAGGCTCCGATGTCGATATCGACATTGAGACCTTTTGGGGCCAATGTTTTTAGCTTGTAGATCCAAAATGTTTCTTTTTGGCTAATGCGGTAAGTCTGTCCCGCCTCTCCAATTGGGTGGAACTAGTTCAATGGCCCTGAATTCTAGGCCTGATGGATCTCCTTGATGGTTGAGTACAAAGTGTTTTGATACACTATGAGTCATCAATTTGCGTCTGATGTTGCCCAAGTGCTCCAGTATGCGTACCCTCAAGGGTCGGCTAGTACGCCCTACATACTGGAGACCACAAGGGCAATTGAGTAGATAAACTACATACTCGGTTTGGCAATTTATGAAATGGGAAGTTTTGAACTGTTCCCCTGTGACATTGGAGCTAAATTGTAACTTCTCTTTGGAGCCCTGTTTACAGGCTTTACAGGTGCTGCATCTAAAGAAACCTTTTGCCTTGGGTAAAAAGTTGGATTCATGGTTGGCTTTTACAGTTACTGGTTGGAACAGACTCGGTGCCAATCGGCTTTTAATGTTATTTGCCCTCCTATATACGACTTTTGGTCTTTCTGGAAGATGCTCTTTCAATGTTGGATCTCCCTGTAAAAGATGCCAGTGTTTATTTAAAAAATGCTGTATACTCCCTGCATCTTGGCTATACTGGGTTAAAAATACAATATTAAAATCATCTTTAGGTTTTGGTGGATTTGTTTTTAAGATGTCTTTGCGATTTAGGAGGCCTACTTCCCTGATTGAATTGTTCATCTCAGCAGTGTCATATTTTTTTGCAATAAAACGTTTTTTCAAAATGTCTGATTGTTCTCTAAAGACGTGTTTGTCACTGCAATTCCGCTTAATTCTGCGGAATTGGCCTGGTGGTATGTTTTTTAACCATTTCCTATGATGGCAACTGGTTCTTAACAAATCGTTATTACAGTCTACTGCTTTAAAGAATGTTTTTGTTTTAAGACAATTCTCTTCAGTATAGATAGTTAAGTCTAAAAAGTCAACCGAGTGGGTTCCTATACATGTTGTGAAGGCCAGGTTAATTTGATTATCATTAATGTATGTTAAAAAGCGATTCAGGTTCTCATCATCACCCTTCCAAATAAAAAACACATCGTCAATGTATCTCCGCCATAGGTCCAAATCCGCGCCAAATTCATGGGCAGACCAGATGGTATCAATCTCCCAACTGTCCATGAACAAGTTGGCGTAACTTGGCGCAAATTTGGTACCCATGGTGGTTCCGCATTTCTGTAAAAAATTAGTTCCATCGAAGTTAAAAAGATTATGTTTTAAAATAAAATTTATACTCTAGAATAAAATTATTTTGTTCGATATGTACACTGTCGTCTCTGCTTAATGTTCTTTCTATGGATTTGATTCCATCGTCATGTTTAATAGACGTATACAACGAAGTTACATCGCAAGTACACATTTTGTAATCCTCTCTCCAGTCAACTTGTTCCAATATGTTAAGTATTTGGG
>NC_134488.1:2141882-2264382 GCF_040206685.1 Ascaphus truei
GCCAGTGGAGGGGTCGGGGGGGCCAGCCGGACAGACGCACGGCCGCCAACCTCCCCGATGGGAAATGTGGCAAGCCGTGCGTGCGCCCAGGCTGCAGCCAGGAAGGGTGTCAGGGGGAGGTCGGGCATTAGTTGGCATCGGTGGTGAGCAGGGAACAGCCGCACGGCCACACCAACCTCCCTGATGGGAAACGTGGCCGGGAACTCCACGTGCCCCCGCCCCCCCTCCAGCGCGTGCGCGCGCACCCCCCCAGATGGCTCTGCAGGGGCCTGAGGCAGACAGGCGTGGAAGGGGCTGGCTGCCGGAAGGGGGAGGAGTGGAAGCGTGACGAGGGAAAGTTGCTGAGAGGCTGGGGAGGAGCGAAGGTACTGCTCAGAGAGCCGGAGGCGGGATAATCTCCCCAACAACATGAACCCGCCTCCGGCTTTTTTTTTTTTCTCCAGCGCGAGTGCGGGAAAAACAGCAGCGCGAGCGGGGGAAAAACAGCAGCGCGAGCGGGGGAAAAACAGCAGCGCGAGCGGGGGAAAAACAGCAGCGCGAGCGGGGGAAAAACAGCAGCGCGAGCGGGGGAAAAACAGCAGCGCGAGCGGGGGAAAAACAGCAGCGCGAGCGGGGGAAAAACAGCAGCGCGAGCGGGGGAAAAACAGCAGCGCGAGCGCGGGAAATTTAAAAAACACAAGTGTGCTGCTTGGGCCAATATTTACTGTAAATGTATATAATTGTCGAACACTGTATATATATATATACACATACATATACATATCACACACACACATACATGTCCCTGCGCGCGCGCGCTCACCGGCGCTCAGGTAAATACATTTTTCATACTTACCAGCGCGCTCAGCTTCCCCTGCAGCATCCCCGAGCGCTTGCAAAAATTTAAAGGCCACCCGGCGCTCATGCTTGGAGAGCTCTCCAAGCATGAGCACGCTCAGCGCCAGCGGGGACAAAGCCTTAGGCTGCGACCCTGCCAGCTCTGAGCGGGCGGTGCTTGCTGCGTTAACTTACATACAAAAATATGTAAGTTCCCGCCCACGCGGTGCATGCGGCGAGCACACACGCTGACCCGTGTTCAGCACTTACCAAAACAAAAAACTATACTTCCCCGCGGGCTCAGCTGGCCCGCAATGCCGCCCCCCTTCCCCCCCCCCCCCGCATAAATCGGAGGACACCCGGTGCAATTGCTTGGAGCACTCTCCAAGCATTAGCGCGCTCCGCGGAGCCAGCGGGGACTCAGCATTATGGCACAGTCTGCAGTTAAAGCAAATGGAAGACAACTCTTCAGTGTCCTGGTTAAGTGCCGTCGAGGTTCACGTGACCACACTTTGCCGAGTCCCTACGGCACTTAAGGGGTCAATGTAAAAGTCTGGCATCTATGAGACACTGATGCTAAAAATCAGTAAATGACTAAGCGTGAGACTCACTGAAAATTAGTTAAAGTCGACATGCCCGAAGATAGAAGGTGCAGTTTAAAATGTACCATAAACTATAAATATATAATCTACAGTAATAATCATTATATAATGTACAGTATATGTTGTACATGCTAAATGAATACCGTTTTCATAGCCATTTTTGAGTCAAGATAGCCTCGAGAGTTTATTAATTTTTAACAGTGGTTCCCAATCTGTGCGCCTCGACGTCCTGATGCGACGTGGCTTGCCTAGAGGGACGCCGCGATTATCCCTCCCCACAATGCAGCGCGTGCTCCTCGGGAAAACAAAATGGCGGCTACGGCCAGGGTGAAGGGAAGAGCGGAGTGGGCGCACTGGCACTCATGCACAGTGACGTCACGTGCATGTAAGCAGGCGACAAATCTTGTCCTGCTAGTTGCGAGTGTATCATCAGGGGCGTGTTAATGTGACGCAGGGGGCGTGTTAATGTGACGCAGGGGGCATGTTAATGTGACGCGGGGGAGCATGCATGGGGCAGAGCTGGGGACACAGGAGGAACCTGTGTCACTTGCAGAGGCTCCTTCACAAGTGAGTGCTACAGGATCAGAGACACAGGGAAGTATGGAGACTCCTGTCACTGTGTCACACCACACTCACCCATTACTGCCTGTACTCCCCACTCACCCATCACTCCGTTTGACCCCCCGTTCACAATAAACAGGACTTTAATTTCCTGCCCAAATCACAGATGTAATTTAGTGCTTCGGTGCTTCAGGACATCCCCCACCCCCCCCATATTTCTGCATAATCTCGTGGTTCCTCAACTACCTCCCACTGTAGTGCTTGGCTCAGCTTTTTACCTTTGTGTTTCTATCAATCGTAAAACGTACAACCAAAACCAGCTCATTCAATGTGCTCATTACCTCCCTGTATTTCCAAGTGGCGCATTTCATTCATATGCATCCTCTCCTATGTCGACAATGGTACCATAGATTCAATGTATCCCTCTGGGTCTCTCTGTGGTACCTTCCATTACAGCCCATGTGTCTCTCAATAGTACCTTTAATTCAATGTACCCCCTCGAATCTCTCTTTAAAACCTTGCATTTACTGCAATACCCCGGAATCTGCCAGTAACACTTTTACTTCAGTGCATTCCTCCCGCCTATTCTGTGCATTCCTCCCGGGTCTCCCAGCGGTACCTTTCCGTGCAGGAAGATGCTTTTGTCCCGCGATGACTCCCTCAGCACAGCCTGTAGCTGAAATCCCAGTAGTGGGCACTGCGGGGTCCCCGTAGTCTCCTCCGTAGTCTCTTCGGCCCCGGCAATCGCGTCCTCATTTTCGCTCTTCCTCTTCACACCAGTCTGCGCCATTGTTTTTGGCAACAGGGGCTGCGCGCGCATTACTAAACCCGCGTGGTAGAAAGGCGACAGCGGAAGCAGCGCCACTCACTGCTATGCCAAAACAGCGCCACCCACTCTGCCCACTGCTATGCCAAAACAGCGCCACCTACTGCCCACTGCTATGCCAAAACAGCGCCACCTACTGCCCACTGCTATGCCAAAACAGCGCCACCTACTGCCCACTGCTATGCCAAAACAGCGCCACCCACTGCCCACTGCTATGCCAAAACAGCCTAGTACATTTGTATTTCTTTTTGCTTGAAAATCA
This sequence comes from Ascaphus truei, assembly GCF_040206685.1. NCBI lineage: Eukaryota > Metazoa > Chordata > Amphibia > Anura > Ascaphidae > Ascaphus > Ascaphus truei. Next base: position 2,144,950 of record NC_134488.1, read on the forward strand.
TACCTTATTCTCATTCTTTGCTCATTTAAAAAAAAAACATATAAACAAGGGTTTCTATCCCTTGTCATCTTTCTTCATTTCTTCCTGGTTCAATGTGACATACTTGACAGACCCTCCAACACTGAGCTCATTATGATAGCTACAGTTAGTCACTATACAAGTGTGATATAAATGAGCTTAGGCCGCGCTTATAATCCCGGCGACGCTGAATTGACTTCCAGCAATCGTGACCAAGCCGTCGCGTCGATCCTACTATAAGCGCACGGATGCAATACATTTGTTTTGACGCGACGTCGCCGGGACTATAAGCACGGCCTTACAAGCAAGGAAGCAGCCGCTATGAATATAATTTTACCAATGAAACACTTATTTCTGGATTTATTTTTATATACTAATACATAAAAATAAAAGTAGTGATGCCCCTGAGCCATATTGGGGAGTTTGAAGTGTCAGCTCTGCAACCCAGTCATGGCATGTGAACTGTATTTTAATAAAGATGTGTGTATGTGTTTACTGTTCCAGGAGTGCTAACCAGCGGAGATTCGCAGGACATGAGTTTCAGGGATGATTTCACGGTAAAATGTTGTCAGGGTGTGTTTGGGTAGAGGGGGCCAGCCTTGCTGGTTACCCCAAAACATGTACTCAGGAATCTTACCAGATTCCTGGGGACATGAAGACACAGACCACCGGACAAAATCCTCCCTAGGAAGCAGTTTGCAGCTCATTGCCAGATTTCCCTGCTTCAGCACAGACCAGAACAGTAAGATCGGGCAGGGGGAAATCACATTCCAGGGTCCCCCGGTATATGCCCAAACCCCCAGAATTCAGTATAGGGGTTCAGTGTCTTTCCCACCAGGTATAAGGTGGCGAGAGGAAAAATGTTTTTAAACTCAGCGCTTGAGGAATAAAAGCGGCTGGTTGCTAACTTTGGTTAGAAAGCTCCTAGCGCTGAAACTTGCTGTGCGTGTAGTTCAGGGAGAAACATGGAAAACACCCATAGCGTCATTTTTATAAGTTTGTATAAAAATTGATGAATGAAAATCCCCCTCAAATAGTGTATCAAACATGTTAGGAACATTTGGGCTTTCATTCAGACCACAGGGGACCGGTAATTACTCATTTATTGTAGCCCCCACTTAGTATGCATCTAGTGACTCACTAAAGCAGATAAGAATGTGCAGCTCCGGACTTCTAAGGCAAAAGTCTGTAAAAGCCCAGAGTTGAAAGGGCTCAGTGTCCCCACTGTGTTAGTTGGGAACGGGATCCTCAAGTACCCCAATCCTAGTGTAAAGTCTGGGCAGTTTTGCAAATGGTGGGCAGCCCAGACTTAGTGTCTCCAGGGAGGGGGGCTGGGTCTCGTATCTAAAAGACTATGCTTTATCTAGTGACCCTAAATTTATTTATTTATTTATAAAATATTTTACCAGGAAGTAATACATTGAGAGTTACCTCCCGTTTTCAAGTATGTCCTGGGCACAGAGTTAAGACAAATAATACATGGTTACAAATACAGTTACATAAATGAACAGGGTATACATTATATACAAGACATTGCATGCACATGTGGCCTTGGTCTCCCACAGCGGTCATGTAAAATGCCTACAGTCATCTCTCCTGTTGGCAGTAAGGCCTGGTAAGTGTGGGCATGCCAGCAGTAATTATGGAGGTTTCCCCTCACACCCTGGTGGGGTGCCCTGTGTATGGCTGGGACTGGTCACATGCTCTGACTCCATGGTTAGTGATGTCAGAGGTGTGTCAGCCTCAGAAGCTTACATAAGGCACAGCACTGTGTTTTAAAAGTTAGTTCTGCTGAGAGGAGGAGGGTTAGTTCAGTTGAGGAAGAGTTCCAGCTCTTGTCAGAGCTGAGGAAGGAGTTCAAGTTCTATCAGAGTGTCAGTTATGTTATAGTAACTCCATGGGAGGCTGTGTCCAGGGACCTGGCACAGGACAGTGATTCCTGCGGGAATAAGTGAATCCCTGATCTAGGTGATATACCTATCTAAAGGGAGCACGGGCGAGATGATTGGCTGAATATACCCATTGTGGAGGGCAGCTATGCCCACCGTGACAATAAAGATGGAGCTGATCAGAGAAACCCCTGTGTGTGAGAGTCCCATGATTATACAGGAGGTTGCACCACCGAGGAGTTCCTCGTCAGGATCATCCCCATGCGGACGCAGGGACCCTGGTGAGGTGGAGGCGCTGCACTGGAACTAGGTGAGACTCAGCACACTACCTCAGCTGCCTGTCTGACGGGTCCTCCCCACACACCATCATGCGGGCGACTCAGGAGTCCTGTAGCCAACAGGTGCACCATCAGGCATATCTACACTGTAATGGGGTCCGGTTAGACCACAGGGGCCAATGTGAGATTGGGTGGGTCAGGCCGGGCCAGAAATACCGTTACATTTGGAGGCGAGCTGCTGAGATCAGATCTGTCATCAGGACAGGCTCTAGCTAGGCACACTGGGAAACAGGGAGAGTGTCTGCTGCCACTTTGTGCTGCGTAGGGACGGACCTAGGGGTGGTCAGGGGGCTGACGGGATATTGTCAGTTCGCAGGGACAACCTAGGGGCCTGAAGGGAGTGAGGGGTCTGGAGCCGGGTTATAGCTGACCGAGTCACCTTGAGGCAGTGCTAGTTGGTAGGATGCCAGAAGGGATAGCCTGTTAACTTGGTCAGGAGTCCTGGAGAGGGTCTGCGCTAGGCTGACCAAGACAGGTAGACGCCCCAAGTACTGCATGGCAGAGCCAGAGTACCTAGCCCATTCCAGACACTCACCGTAGGGAGCACAGACTGGGAGGAAGGAGCCACAGCAGACACTGAGAGAGTGAGCCTAGCCTGAGGTAGTGCAACACTGGGTCAAACCTAGATAAGGTACACATGTGGTGGTGCATCTGAAGCTGATCTTTATTGTACCGGTGTGGTGGCTGCCCCGCAGAGTGGAGCCCCATGTACGACAACTGTTACGAGAGAGTGGAGGATCCGCGTGGTGCGGAGAACATGAAATGGCGGACAGAGGCTGATGGGGAGGGCACCCGTGGCGTGCAACCCACTGAAGAGCAGACTGTCGCCGAGTTGTCATTGACCAGGCTGCTCTGGAGCGGAGCGAAGGCTATGGCTGCCCCGTTTTTATCCTGTATGGGACAGCGAGGGGCCACCCTTGAAGAGTGTGAAGAAATTGTTATAATTGGGGGAGAACCCCGTGAGGAGAGCCAACAGATGGACTTTTTGGGCTCAAAAGTCAACCAAAATGGCGGTTCCCGCTTGCTAGGGAAACCGCATGGGACAGTTACAGAAAATGTGGCTGGTGCAGGACTTGCAAAAAGCTGGCCGGGAATGGCGCGAACAGCAGAGCCCCGCCCTGAAGGGGGGCATGGCGCGAAAGCTAGGGCTGCGCCGGGATGGACAGTGACTAATTCAGCCCCTGTGCTGAGTCAACCGCCGAGTTTATGGGACCCTCCCCTGATTTCTACCAGGGGGAGTGACTTTCAACTATGGCCTGTGGGGATGCACCCACTGGGCCCAGGGACTGATATTCAGACGGCGCCACTACAAAAAGTAGTTCCGGCCGTGGAGGTGAATTGCAAGAAAGGATACTTTGCGCAAAAAGCTGCTGCAAGGAGAAGGCGGGAACTAGCCGCGGGAAAGGAATCCAGCTCTGAGGAGGAAACTGGCGCGAAAACGCAGACCGCGCCCACCAGGACTGAGAAAGGCGCGGCCTTAATTAAGGGGCATGATATTCCCCTGTGGGACCCGCCCATTATTGCAACCCCTGGGGGCGGGTTCCAGCTCTGTCAAAGAAGGGAGGAGCCGAAGCAGGGAGTGGCGGATCCGGCAACTTCCATCAGTCAGTTGCGAGGAACCACTGAGAAGGAGAGACCTGTACAGGAAGTGGCTCCTGTAAAGAGAATGGCCTGCTCCTCCACTGTGGGCACAATGGTCTCTACACAGCCCTACTCAGTGCCCGGCGGGGTGCTAGTAGTGAGGGTGGCCAATACCGAGACGGTGGTTGGGCTATGCCTACAATGCGGGCTGCCCGGAGGCACGGTCAACACGGCGGCACGTTGCCCTCATTGCGGGACTTTGTACCTGTGGCCTATGCCCACATTCATTCCTATACAGCCTGCTGACCCCCCGGTGGACGTGACAAGGCGCTCCGCCGAGTCCCCGGGCGCGCTATGGATCAACCGCGCGAGTCCCGGAAACAAGGGACTGGAGCCGGTCAAGTCGGCTGGGTCACTGGCGATTGAGGCGGCTGAATCAACCCCCGCGTTCGGGGAAAAGAGACTGTCACCCCGCCCGGAGACCCCTAAGTCCGGGCGAGGGGATTACTCAGACGAGGACCTCCATGAGCTGGCGGTAGTAAAAACGGAACTGAAAAGGCATACCGGGAGAACGACACCCCGTGGGGTGAGTGGCAGGACGTCCCCCGCAGATCGGCGATCCGACCGACGGAGTCCCGCCATCCCAGGACCTGGCGGAGACGGGAGAGAGACGCCTACACCCCTGCGGACGGGTAAGCCAAGCAGCCCTATTACTTACTTGGTTGCAGCCGACGGCGAAGCGCTGGAAGGGCCGCGCCAGGCCCAAAGCACACGTGGAGAGACGGCATCACTTCCGGTGGCGACGGCGGAGCAACCGGATGTCGTCATAGAGGAAGAGATCCCGCATGGGGGTCCCACGCGAGATGGCGACGCTTCCGGTTCCGGGGAGGACGTCACTTCCGGTGGCGACGGCGGAACCCAGGAAGAAAAAGCAGCGACGCTTCGGCGATCGGGGGAAGGTCCCCGATCACTTACAAGGCCCAGAAATTGGAGAGACGATCTCAGGACTGAGGAGGGTGAGACATCATCCTTGGACCAGTCTACGGACAGCCAGGAGCGGGTCGTAACCCCGTGGGGTCCCGTTCCGTGCCCCTATGCCCAAACCCCCGCCATAGTTAATACCCCTACCCCCATCACACGGTCACCGGGTTCACCGCCTAGCCTGGAGTATGTGGACAATTCACAAGGGGGAAGACAGCGCAGTGGCGCTACGGAGGGCGATTCACGGGGAGGGGGAGAATTGAGGGTAGCAGATACAGCACCCCAACCGGCAGTAAAGGCTCCGGGGTCCTCGAGGTGGTTCAACTCGCGATCCACAAGGTCGTCAGGGGTATTTTCATTTGACGACGACAGGGAACCAGGGCCTAACCCATTTAAGGAGACCCGGTGGTGGGCCCCGCTATTTGAAGGGTACTCCGCGTGGATGGACCGTACTCGGTTCCTCATCCGGCGGGAGGACGTGGTAGATTTCTGGTGGAAAGAGGGAGAGTTTACACCCGAGCAGAGGGCAGGGAACGCAGAGCTGACTAGGAGCAGCCGGGCCGAGAGGGCTATTATAGCTAAGTACAAAGCGCCCCACAGGTTGGAGTACCTGTATGTCCCTGAACCCCTCATGGAAGGAGAAATTGAGTTTAAAATGGGTTCCACTGGTGAGGATAGGGGATATGGCACTGATGAGGAGGAAGGATCAGGGGAAGAAGATTGGGATCCTGGCGGATTACATGAGAACTGTCGCGCAGAGGGTTACAGCATTGCTGCTTTAAGCCCAGTGGACCATGCTGTGCGCAAGCCACCGTAAGAGGGTATGGTAGTACCACTAATGGATACTCCATAAGGGAGTAACCCTGGTTGTTATACATCTATGTTAGGATGTATCTGTTATGTTATGATGAAGAGATGTACTGTAATGTTGTGACTAATTATGTGTGTTCCATTTTACAGTGCTTCCTGGAAAGAGGTATACAAATTTAGGTCCCAGCGAGGACGATGGGATTCACCAGGGGGAGAATGTAGCGGTCATGTAAAATGCCTACAGTCATCTCTCCTGTTGGCAGTAAGGCCTGGTAAGTGTGGGCATGCCAGCAGTAATTATGGAGGTTTCCCCTCACACCCTGGTGGGGTGCCCTGTGTATGGCTGGGACTGGTCACATGCTCTGACTCCATGGTTAGTGATGTCAGAGGTGTGTCAGCCTCAGAAGCTTACATAAGGCACAGCACTGTGTTTTAAAAGTTAGTTCTGCTGAGAGGAGGAGGGTTAGTTCAGTTGAGGAAGAGTTCCAGCTCTTGTCAGAGCTGAGGAAGGAGTTCAAGTTCTATCAGAGTGTCAGTTATGTTATAGTAACTCCATGGGAGGCTGTGTCCAGGGACCTGGCACAGGACAGTGATTCCTGCGGGAATAAGTGAATCCCTGATCTAGGTGATATACCTATCTAAAGGGAGCACGGGCGAGATGATTGGCTGAATATACCCATTGTGGAGGGCAGCTATGCCCACCGTGACAATAAAGATGGAGCTGATCAGAGAAACCCCTGTGTGTGAGAGTCCCATGATTATACAGGAGGTTGCACCACCGAGGAGTTCCTCGTCAGGATCATCCCCATGCGGACGCAGGGACCCTGGTGAGGTGGAGGCGCTGTACTGGAACTAGGTGAGACTCAGCACACTACCTCAGCTGCCTGTCTGACGGGTCCTCCCCACACACCATCATGCGGGCGACTCAGGAGTCCTGTAGCCAACAGGTGCACCATCAGGCATATCTACACTGTAATGGGGTCCGGTTAGACCACAGGGGCCAATGTGAGATTGGGTGGGTCAGGCCGGGCCAGAAATACCGTTACACGTCATTTTTATAAGTTTGTATAAAAATTGATGAATGAAAATCCCCCTCAAATAGTGTATCAAACATGTTAGGAACATTTGGGCTTTCATTCAGACCACAGGGGACCGGTAATTACTCATTTATTGTAGCCCCCACTTAGTATGCATCTAGTGACTCACTAAAGCAGATAAGAATGTGCAGCTCCGGACTTCTAAGGCAAAAGTCTGTAAAAGCCCAGAGTTGAAAGGGCTCAGTGTCCCCACTGTGTTAGTTGGGAACGGGATCCTCAAGTACCCCAATCCTAGTGTAAAGTCTGGGCAGTTTTGCAAATGGTGGGCAGCCCAGACTTAGTGTCTCCAGGGAGGGGGGCTGGGTCTCGTATCTAAAAGACTATGCTTTATCTAGTGACCCTAAATTTATTTATTTATTTATAAAATATTTTACCAGGAAGTAATACATTGAGAGTTACCTCCCGTTTTCAAGTATGTCCTGGGCACAGAGTTAAGACAAATAATACATGGTTACAAATACAGTTACATAAATGAACAGGGTATACATTATATACAAGACATTGCATGCACATGTGGCCTTGGTCTCCCACAGCTCCCTGAGACCCCCCTCTCTGGGTGCAGCAGGGTCGCGGGTGCAGCTCCGGCACCCAGATAGGTAACCACATCCCAGGTAGGCCCCAACTCCCCACTAGGTTAGTGGGTAAGTGCTGAGGGAGGTCCAAGATAGGGACGCTGCCCTTAGTTCGTAGTGTGTTGTATTGTCAGGGTCACGGCTGGCAGTGCTGTGAGGCCTGACAAGAAGGCATAGTGTTAGTGTGCTGCGAGTCGCTGTACACACCCAGTAGATTGCAACGCGTTACGGCTAGTGCTGCGAGCGCTAGTGATTAGTTATTCAGGACAGCGAAGGTTAGTTGCAGGGGTAGAGTAGAACCGGGAAGAGTAAGGGGAAAGGAGTAGGTTATTAACCCCTTAGGTCCCAGATAGGTTCTCACCCTCCAGTTTGTAGTGCGACAGGGACAGGCCCTATGTTAGGGATCCTGCCACAGTAGGGTAGATTAGATAGGGACACAGCGGACGCTGCGGTTCCTGCTAAGAGGTTCGGATCCAAGTTGGGGTCCTCAGAGACTGTTTCCAGGTTGGGATCACCCCTGGCGGTTCGCGTGCAAGGAGTCCGGTTGGGGATCAGATGACGCCATCCTACGACTGATCCTTTGTGAAGTTGTTGCTGATCCGAGCACCGGAGTGCTCGGCAGGTACTATACGGTCATAAGTGCACCAACGCGCCCTTAGTGTAATAGTGACTGCGCAGTCACCCATTGCCTCTCTCTGCAAGAGTGCGGGACATTGGGTGGGGTTCTTTGGACACTGGGTGGGATCATCTGGTGTTGGGGAAGCGTCCTGTGGGACGTCGCAGTAAGTGTCTCCTCGAGAGAGGGACACCTGCTCTGATATGTTTGTATGATATGTGTTATCTTATGTTCCCAGTAAATCGTATTAGTTATTATATCTCACCGTGTATGTGATTATTGTGATTGTCCTGCGAGGAACCACTCCCCCTCTGGTGGGAGCCATCGCAGGTGGAAGCGCTGCACCGATGTAAGTGATTACCCTTAGTATAATTGCCCCAGGTTCCCCGTGGCGGAAGCTCAGCCCTACTGTGAGCCAACAGGTAACGCACCACACACACACCTGGTAACACCGTATGTTCTCCGCACCCACAGTATAATCTGCGATTGGGGGGGGGAATACCCGTTACACACAGTTAAAGAAAATATATGTTATAGGCGAATGAAACAGTTACAGACCAGATTAAATGTGAGACAGCCTTAGATTTGAAAGAACTTAAACTGGTGGTGGATGTGAGAGCCTCTGGTAGGTTGTTCCAGTTTTGGGGTGCATGGTAAGAGAAGGAGGAACGGCCGCATACTTTGTTGAGACTTGGGACCATGAACAGTCTTTTGGATTCTGATCTCAGGTGATAAGTGCTGCATGTGGTAGGGGTGAGGAGCTTGTTCAGGTAACTGGGTAGCTTGCCCATAAAGAATTTAAAGGTAAGACAGGAAAGGTGAACTTTGCGCCTAGACTCTAGTGATGACCAATCTAGTTTTTGAGCATTTCGCAGTGATGTGTGTTGTAGTTGCATTGGAGAACAAAACGACAAATTGAATTGTAGAGGGTGTCAAGTTTGCTAAGGTGGGTTTGAGGTGCCGTGCCATATACTATGTCTCCATAGTCAATAATTGGCATTAGCATCTGCTGTGCGATACGCTTTCTGACCAGGAGACTTAGGGAGGATTTGTTCCTGTAAAGTACCCCTAAAGGTCCCTGATGAAAGCACGTCACGTGCTGAAACGCGTAGGAGGAGGAGTCTAGAGGGGTTGCAGCTCTTGTGCATCCCTGTCTCATTGCCCCAGTCCTGGTGGTCTAACGTGGAGTCCCTTGGAGAGTGTACTGCGGAGGCTGTGGAACTTTGAAGCTGTGTGAGGTGTGTAAAATTCGGCTCTCAGCCCCTGTGTGCTGCGGCAGCTCCAGGCACAGCCGGGAAGGGTTGGTGCGTCACGTCCGGCCGTGACGTCATACCCGGAAACCCGGCGCCCTGTGAGTAGTTCCATCCCTGGTGTGCAAGCCCAGGAGAGCTGTGCAGCGGAGTTTCTGCAGCAAGGCTGTGAAGGAGGAAACAAAAGGAGCCACCAGCGCAAAGAGTTTGAAGTCTGGGTGAGCTTTTTCCATATTTGATGCCTACGGCACCTTCCCATTTCTACACACTTCATTACCTGCACAGTCGGTAGCGCTTTCCATCCCAGCTACCACTCTGGATTTATACCTCTCAAAGGTCACTCTTGCCCGAGTCTGTCACATCAGACAGGGGCATTAACTTGCACTTACATCACCTGGACAATCTCCAACTGGCAGAGACTTGTGTTACTCATTTTATATATTTTTGTGTATTCATTCATGCTATTTTATGCTATTGTTTTATATGTGGTTTATACATAAAGTGGCTGCTGAGCCTGATCCCAACTAATATAGCGCTTCCCTGGTTGTTTTCTTTAAAGTACCCCTAGTTTGGCATAGGTCATTCTGAAAGGGCATTCTTTTAAACTGGGGAACCAGGTTAGTTGGCCCAGCAGCAGTTAGAGAGGCTGATGCTTTGGTATAGTTAGATCCCTGAATGGGATAGGATTTTGTTGATTTGATTTGGTTTGGTTCTCAAAAGTGACACTGTGTGAAATGCTATAACACTGATATGAGTAAACCGCTGAAGGTTCATTTCTGAGTGCCTCTTGCCTACACATGTTAAAGCTGCAGTCCCTTATTTGGATGAAAATAAAGCAGGCAGAAGCCTGAGTTAACCAACGTAATACTTTTCATGACCCTGTTTGTTGTATAATTAACCCTAGAAGACTGTGTCGGGAAGAACCCAGACAGACGTCAGCTCTACAAAAGAGGGGCGTTTGTCACACTGGTTTTGATAGTTACAGGACATTAACAAAAAAAGGTACAGTTGTAGTGTATGTTTCTTGATTGAGCGTTGTGACACTAGTTAGAATCACTGATTGTGAGGATCGGTCTTAGGCCCCGCCCCGTGACGTGCTTCGCTTCATGCTGACAGAATTTTGCGTAGGCGTCGTTCTACTGTTGTCAGGCAAAAGGACCCAACCAGGAGTTAACACTGACAGCAGGATAACAATCTCATCTACTTCACCTGTGATGCTTACTCCGCCTCCTGACAATTGAGTGGGCGGATGACAATCAGCATTCACAGCCGTACAACTCAGCGTGGATTGGTTCTGCTATCAAAAGACAATCATCACAGTCAGCCTTATGCCTTTCCCCTGACTGGCTTACAGTTCTTTATATGCTCACCGATCTCTGCGCCAAAACGGCTGAGCGTAGTAGTCCTAACCTGCAACAAAGTACTACCCACAAGCACCCAGCTTGCTGTGTCCTGCTTTGCCTTGTGCATTCTGCTAACCTTGTCTTGTCTCCTAGTATCTTCAACCTCGACTTGTACCTGGACCCCTGCCTTCTCTTATTCACGACCTCGGCTTGTACCTGGACTGCCACCATCTCTACACCTTGACTTTGACTACGCACATCGACTATTAAACATCTCCAATCCTACACCATGGCGAGTATCGACACTATCCTACTTCTCCTAACATGACCCGGCCACATGACTACGGATCTGCACACCAGACGCAGACTCGCGGCCGCAGGTTGGTGTATTCTGAATTCCCACCTCAGCCTCGCAGTTCTGTCCTGTTTGTGGCGAGCAGCTGTTAGGCTGCGTCCATGGATGGTGCTTGCGGGCGGAGGCGCGCTTCCGCTCGGCACTGAGCCCCTACAGCCGCAATGAGAGCGGCTTTCGTAGGGGCTCGTCTACGCTTCCGCAAGCGCGCAGAAGCGTAGGTCTTAGGGAAATTTTACATTTTCCCGCTTGCCGGAGCGCAGGGCCGGTCACGTGAGCGGTTCGCCCAATGAGGGCGAACCAGCTCCGTGACGTCACTGGCCCGCCCACCGACATGCCCTTGGACGGCGCGCTGTCTAAGGCCACAGAAAGCACCCGCTTTCCCTGAGCCTCAGCGCGCCTCCGCCCGCCCGCCAGAACCATGGCCGAGGCCTTACACTGATCTAGTTTGTTCATCGAGATATTTCATTGGTTGATCATGTGTGATTGTAACGCTTGCGCTGCCCACGAGCAAGACAGGACCCCGGTACTGTGGTGGGGAATTAGCAAACCACGCACCCACAGCAGCGGAAGCGTGCCTGGCAGGTGGATTGTCAAATGTAGAAGGGTCTGGGTTGGAGAGAGTGGGTTAATCGGTCTTGGAATGGAGAGTTCAGAATAGGCAAAGTCTGTTAGCCGTGGTCTGGGGTTGGAGAGATTAGAATCCTGGAGGTCCGTATAGCCATAGTCTGGGTTGGAGAGGTCCGCAAATTCGAGGGTAAGCCAGGGTTAATATCCAGAGAGTTTCCAAGGTCAAGCCAAGCCGGTACACGAAGGATTAAACTGCAAGATAAACACAGGACAAGGAGCAAGGCACAACAGACTTAGGAGCTCAAGGCTACAACAAGTTATGCTCAGCAAGGTATGAGAGGAACTGCATGTCACGGGAGCTTGTGCAGGGTTATAATATACACAAAATAACTGGGTTGAATTGAATGCAACTGTAATATAATAAAGAAAGTTTATTCCTTGAAGAAGGTGAACACACAGAATATACAAATAACACACAAGATATATACACTTACTTAGGGTTTGGCCAATGAAGCAATCAGGATCTGGATTGGCAATTCATTCAGCAATACAGGATACAAACGAAGACAAAAACGAAGACACTGGTCATAGAGCTCACAATCAGTTATATAGGATTTGAGCTCTATCCCTTAACATTGGGTGTCAGGTATTGGTTACCAATTACCTGCACCCAATTAACCCTTGCCAGCTCACGTGGGAAGTGGGGTAATACCTGCCGACAGGGGTGGGCATTATTCTAATCAGGGGGCCATTTTCTTAGGCCCACTCCCAAAAGGTTGGGGTCTCCTAGTCTGCCTTTTGTGTCTCTGGACAGGAAAACCTTTGTCTAAAGGTGTGATTTATGACCCTTGTAGAACCACTCAAGTCATGCTCTGTTCCGCCCTAGTATATACAATCAGGGTGGGGGAGCCTTTGATCAGGGGGTCTGTTGTAGACATATAGTCGCTCCCTGAACATTAACATACTGCAGAGCCAGGGCTTTTATGCAAGACACCAAATACAGTACATTTCCACAATTACATATATATTAAAATAATCCATTCAGCTGGGCCGAGCGGGCTACAAATTGCCAGATCCTCATGCCAGAGAGGACTCTACACGGTGGCCAATTTTCAGCTCGCTGGGACCCACCGAACCGGAGTTATAGAAAAACACTTTAAATGCACATTTACAGAAATTGCATTTCTCTGCCATTGAAGTCAATGGCAGAAACCCAAATTAAACAATTAACCTGACTCTGTTCTGTTGCTCAGAGAGAGTCGGGATTTGCCATGCAGTCATGCCAGAGCAGTGACAACATGCTGGCCAAATCCCAGCTCTTCAGAACCGGAGTTATGGACTTCAGGTTTTTACAGTTTTACACTTAGCCGTTTACCTTGCGGTTTTTACCTCTATTGGAATCAATAGGGCCGGCGCTGCCATAGGAAATGCATGGGCTGGCGCCGCCATAGGATTCAATGGGACCTCCGCTACCATTGGAGTCAATGGGCAACTCACACTCTTTCACAGTTAACCCTACTCCGTTCGGTTGAGGAGGGCTGGAAATTGCCATGCAGTCATGTCGGAGCAGTAACTATATGCTGGCCAAATCCCAGCCCTCTGGTCCCTTTCGGAACCGGAGTTATGGGTTTTCAGTTTATACTGTTGTCCATTTAGTGTTTGAAGCCACGTGGCTTTTCTCCGCCATTGCGGTCAATGGTAGGACCCTCATGGCTGGCGCGACCCTTTCTCGTCGCCATTAATTGTCGGACCCGGTTGGGGTCGAGTGAGGGGCTTCCTAGGGGCTAGGGGCAAAAATAATTTTATTTCGGGATGCCCTAGAACAAAAGTTTCCCATGCTAATTGGTGGTGAACTTGACCGAAGCCTAGTTCCCACGCCAATTGAGCGATCAATGCTCTTTCAAAGACATGGTATCCTTTCTTGTGGTTTTGCGGTCTGGCTGGCAGCCAGCTCATCTCCGGAGGTCGGCCTCGAGGAATCCCCATTGAAATGCATTACTCTATTCACTTTCAATGGGGAAACGCTGCTCCTCCTCTCGGGCGCCACCTGCAGGTCTTCTGTGATATCGGGCCCAAATCGCCAGAATCTCCATAGGATTACATGGGGCTCCAATGGCGACCTATGGAGATAATACAAAATGGAGCCTGAAAAGGGACAAAGGGCAATAAACATGTAAATGCAATTAACCCTTTCCCTCCCGACCTGATCCCAGTGTATGTGGTTGGTACATACACAGTAAAGGTACAAACACCACTAATTGTACCAATATACATGTCTAGCAAATAGAAAACACAGTTTGCCCTGAGGCAGGGTAATAAAAATACATGGAATCCCTCTAAATGTGGGAATATGATAACCAAGGGACATACCTTTTGGTTGTGAAGACGGTGGAAGGGGGGGCCGAATGGGGATGACCCCTTTATTACTCGCTTGGCACCCCTCCTCCGTCACACTGCAAGGTTTATGTAGCACACAGAAACCAGTAGCAAAGGAGGCGGAGCGGTGGCAAGGATTGGCTGCAGGAAACAAGTGGGCTAAATGAGTACTTGCCACGCAGCTGGGGAACGGTGCATGTTGTCACGTCCGAGGAGGCGGAGCTAAGCTCCCTGGCACTCTAGAAGAGTTTTGCGTGCGCGCTCTGTAAGCAGAGCGGGGGTGCGTGCACGCGCTGATGCCAAAGCGGAGGTCTGAGAGCTTACAGGTAAGGAGGGAACACGTCACAAAGGACGTGTTCCCTGATTCCTTACAGTGATGCACTTCATAAATTATGGAGCAAGCAGTGTGCTACAGCAGAGGTGCACAAACTGGGGGGGGGGGAGAGGGGGGGCGCGGCGCTTACAAAGGCCTTGCACGCTTCCCCAAAGCATTCATATTAAAAATAGCACCAAATGTACAAAAGATTAATTAGAACATTGGTTCCCAACTCCACTCTCTATATTTGTGATCTCTGGTATGTTTAAGCCACTGAATCCTCTGTAACCCGTTTACAAGAATCACCACCACCCAGCCTATATTTGTGATCTGTGGTATGTTTAGATTAGGAAACTTGATTTGTTAATTGTGTCCTGTTAATTGTCCAGGCAGATTTATTGTGGGGAGGTCATATGACTGTTTAGATGTATAAATTTGAAAGTAGTCAAGGGAAGCATAGCAGGGTTTTAGCATGGCATCTTAAGGCTTCATTTATAGTTAGTTCACGCGCGTGAAGTCACGCAAGCCTATCGCTCGCGCAATTTCTGTCTATAGTGGTTGCGTGGCGGAAGTTGCATGGCACGTGACGTCACATGAGTGGTTCACTCTCATTGGCAGAACCGCACACGTGAACCGATCTTCGCGCGGTAAATACAAAATTGAAAGTCTGCTGGAGAATCGCAGTCGGCTCCAGCGCACGCGAGCTCTATGGCCTGCCTCATAGAGGCAAGTGCTTTAGTTTGCAGTGCGCACAAACTATAAGCGTAGCCTAAGAGTGTGCACCTTTAAAGCGACAATCTTTAAGTGAATACTGTATGTACTTAGACTAGAGGTGTCACAGAGTAAGATGAAGAAGGAGCACAGCGTCCACTTGATAGTGCAAAAATTTTTAGATACAGTAGGGCAACTCCATGAATACTGGAAAAATATATTTACTGTACAAACAGCACCAACAACGGAGGTATAGGAAACACACCAACGCGTTTCATCCGATAGGACTTTATCAAGGTCACCTACATTTTTTTTGCACTATCAAGTGGACGCTGTGTTCCTTCTTCTCTGTTGCTACCCATACTTCTGAGGACTGCACGCTGGAGAACCTATCCTGGCTGGATACTATTGTAAGATAAAGGGCATTGGCCCCTCTGTTTTACCTCTCAGTGACTGTTATTCCTTTGGCTATTATCCTGTGGGAGGTTTTATTCATAGAGGGACTTATCTATGTGGTTGCCAGGTGGGCACCACTAGGTCCCCAGACCTCCCCAAGTTGGATACGACTGGACACTATTGGATATTCTACATGCCTTATGGACACTAGGACAGAACTCTCTATATTGAATATGATCAACATTCACTAATAAGGGCATACATTAGGCGAAGCACCACATATCATACTATCTACTTAGTCTAGAGGTGGACTGGGGACTGGATCTTTCTGAAAATTATTTTACACCACAAATGGTGAGCTTTTCTGACCACACTATTATCTTGGGCTTGTTAGCCTGCACAATTACTCTCCACGAACACGTTATTTACTGCTGTCTCACCCATCTCTTAATTTCTTCTGCAATCCCTTAACAGATCCTAACACTGCCAAATGCAGCACACTTTCAGTGGCAAGTAAAAGGCACACATCTGTCTACTCAATGCGCACACTACTTGGCTAATGACCGCTTCATGCAAAATTACCTACCTTTGTGATAATGAACCTGCTACTTTCCTCAAGTCTGCTATTTACTGTGGTCTCTATCCACTACAAACTACTCCCAGATGGCCCACAGCCAAAATCATCATAAACCCTGGACTACTAAAAAGCATTGCATTATCTACTGAATGTTGATAGAGAGCTCTGAAACCCAGTATACCAAACACTACTCACTCTAATGGCAAACATCACAAATATACAATTTCCAAACAACTACTCAACTTTATATTTATACAATTTTTTTCTCTTTAGCAGGTGATACTAAACTTAATTATATTTCCAAAAAAGGAAACAACTATTTAATGATGGATATTAAGGTTGAGCAGGAATGACCCCCCTTCCTACTTAAAAGATACTAAACTTAACCCAGGCCCTCCCTTTTCATCTCTGTCCCATACGCCCAAGAATACTCCCTTTCAAATTCCAAAAAGGGCAATCTGTCGCCCTGTGAGGATTCGCCGTTCTGCTCCCTTAACCTCTACTCGCCCACCTGATCCCCATGGCATTCAAGAGTGGCAACCTAGCGGTGGTACTTACGCGAGTACTGCGCAAACACCATCGGTCTCTTCTGTCTCTGGGCGCAGGGCGCTTTCCCTTTCCTCTGGTCTTGACGCGCGGCACATGTGTGGTCTCCCCGTCAGTCTGCGGTCTCCGCCTCTCGGTTACGCCTCCGTCCAGACGTCAGAACTATGCGGCGCGGTTGTGCTCCTCATTCCGCCTCTGTTCCCGTGGGCCCCGCCCCAGAAACTGGCGCGGATGTCGTGGCGCACGATGACGGTGCATGATCAGGTCGCCTACGTGTTGTGCTTGTTGCGCGCGGTGCACGCGCAAACTCTAATGCAGTCGCAATTGGCTGTGCAATAGGACGCACCTGCATGATCCAGCAGCCTATCCAGAACCGCAGCCCCACTTCCTGGTTGCCTCCCATTGGTGGGAGGTCCTTCAAATATGCTCTCAGAATTCTCAGTTATTGCCGAGCATAACTCCAGTTTGTCTGACGCTGTACTCAATACTTGTGCCTGTCTGCCTGAACCTCGCTGCCTGACTGTCACGGTGGACCAGGACTTATTAATACTTTTATATTTTTTGTATTCTCAATTGAACACAAGGCGGGCAAAATAAATTGTCATTTATTTCCTTGATAGACAAACACACGACAACTTCACAATATACTTAATAATCACTTATTGGGATGGGGAAACGAAATAAATTGTCCTTTGCACGAAAGATGTAGAAATAAAGTCTCTGATTTAAAGTCCTTTTGGCTGGGTCGCAATTTGCCGACCTAATATCTCCGTCAAATGAAAGAAGTTCGTTCTTGTTGGTAGAGATTCGTTCGGGACTCCCCAGGGCTAACGAATTCCTGAAGTAGGGGTAAATCCTTAGTTACAATGTTTTTAACCCCTTGCGTTCTGGAACGGCAACCGCTGTACTTGAACGGAATCTTGGACACAGTTTGGATAAGTCATGAATCACACCGGCGATAGCCCGGCAGACATGTTTATAGGGTTGACAGTCCTATCTCTAACATGCATGCCCAATACCCTCCATGGGAACATTTAACCCACCAATCCCCGATTTGCCCATAGTTTGCAGAACGGGCAAAAAGAGTTTCTGGTTTGCAAAGCGCATGTGTCACCCTGACACGTAGGCGGTTTACCATACCGGGGGTCCACCCCTCACGTGGCGACATTCAGTCTGGGGTTTGGTCACAAAGTGTGAACTGCCCATGATGAGTACCGGGATTTGGCACTCAACAACATCCCGGCCCTTTTCACACTTTGTATGTATCTCTGAGGCTTTTCAACCCTGGACTTCCCTAAACTCAGAGTCTCCCACTTAGCAGGGGCTCTTTGAAGTATAGGGAGGAAAATACCCTCAGCTCATTCACCCTTAGTATATTTGCATGCTAAATGATTTTTCCCGGGCTTACAGAAAATACCTTTCCTGCCTGTCCATTTAAAACCAACAGTAAAATACATGTTATTAATAAAGTATGTTCTGCTTGTGTCACGGGAATAGACTTCATATGTGGGTGCATGGTTTCTTTATTCTGAGCTGCACTCCAAAAATTAGAGTGCTAGCCCACTCCGTTTGCAAGTTAGCTTACTTAATTGAAAGGTCTCTATTGTGGTTTCCGTGGTTAACCGAGTTCCCACGTCAATAGTCTTTCTCCCTTTCAAGTTAAGACGCTAACAAGGCAAGAGATACATTTTGACAGAAAACCACTTGAGTTTAGACCGCAAACTACTTATTCAATTGGAGCATATGGAGTTG
This sequence comes from Ascaphus truei, assembly GCF_040206685.1. Taxonomy (NCBI): domain Eukaryota; kingdom Metazoa; phylum Chordata; class Amphibia; order Anura; family Ascaphidae; genus Ascaphus; species Ascaphus truei. The sequence goes on from NC_134488.1 coordinate 2,163,041, forward strand.
ACGTCAGCCTGGTGAAGGAGGTAACCGTCAGGGTGTCGGGGTAAGTAGCTTTGAGAAGCGGCAATAAAACTCCCCAACAATGTCAGTGATGAGTACCCATGTACTCATGATCAGTCACTGTTCCCTGGCGTTCTCCTGGCTAAAGGTGTACCAGCGTGGTGCACCCTCCCTCCGTGGCGTCTCTCAGATACGGAAATGGTAGCACAAAATGTAGACGATCAAAAAAGGCAGCTGCTCCTAAAGGGTACAGTACTCACAAGTAGGTTTTTGCACTTATTCAATTGACCTAGCGGTTGCGAGGTCTAGTGCTTGAAAGCGATACCCATTCTTCAAAGCGGCCCTCCCATACAGTGCCATGCTTCTTCAATCAGCGTTTGGTTTAGCGTTCACAACGCCATCTTGTGCCTGAAAACCTAACTGACACAGTTTGTATGAAATCCTATTACTACAGTACTTTGCACTGCAAAATGGGGACAATAAGGATGGTGCAGGGGAAAACAAGGCAGTGTGTGCACATACAGTTAACCTCTTCACACCCGATGCAATGTAGGCTTAATCAGCCGGGTATAATGCCTTTATTAATGGCCTGAATAACCATGTCAGCCACACTGACCCTGCCTGGAACTTACCTTGTGAAACTCTCCTGCAATGACCTTTGGCTTTGGATACGACTACTCTACTCTACTCTTTCCATACTGACCCTGGCATTGGAATACGACAACGCTGCTCTCTTCTACACTGAATAGGATGAGAAGAACAGAAAGCGCACACTTCTTCGTGCAATAATGTTTTTACTAGATTAATCAGACAAACAAACAAATAGTGGTAATACACTCACAAACATCGGAATAAAATAAGCAATTAGCTGTAGTTCACAGATCCGCGCTGGAGATATGCAGAGTTGTCCTTACGGGGGGATACTCCGCCTGTTGCTGCAGCGCGTCCGCTCCTTGCTTCCGCCTTTCTGGTAATGGGAGGTTCCTGCTGTCTCTCGTGACACCTGCCTAGTGCGTCACCATGTAACCTCCTCCGTACGGCGTCGCAGCAACCCTGGCGGTTGCAGGGATGATCTCACTCCAGCCCGGGCCAATCACGTTAACCCGTTCCCTGCCTTCTCCCTCACAGTCTTCAGCTCTGCAGAAACTCAACAGCTCCGGTCGTAGTATCACCATGCAAACCACCCTACATGTTTCGAGGCGTGGCCTCTTCGTCAGACCCTGGCTTTGGCTCTACAACAACTCTACGGTCTCCAATCCTGACTCCGACGATCCGCTACACTATAATCCTAGACCTGGCAAATACCTCGTTTACGCTGTCTTCTATTACCCTGATCCGGCCTGCAAGACTATCCTACACTCTAGACGCGCCCTCGCGGTTGTGGTCGACGTTCTGTACCAATCCCTAACTCAGCCCCGCGGTCGTGCCTCGTTTGTGATGAGCTACGCGTTACACACCCACATAGTTACATAGTTACATAGTAGATGAGGTTGAAAAAAACATACAGTAGGTCCATCAAGTTCAACCTATGCTAAATTTAGACAACAGATACTTTATCCTATATCTATACTTACTTATTGATCCAGTAATAAGGCAAACAAAAAACCCCATTAAGGGGAAAATTAATTCCTTCCTGACTCCAAGAATTGGCAATCGGATTAATCCCTGGATGAACATCCTTCCCATGTATACTTATTTGGTATATCCCTGTATACCTTTCCCATCTAAAAAGATGTCCAACCTTTTTTTTAACAAATCTATTGTATCTGCCATCACAGTCTCCATGGGTAATGAATTCCATATTTTAACTGCCCTTACTGTAAAGAACCCTTTCCTTTGTTGCTGGTGAAATTTCCTTTCCTCCAACCTTAAGGGATGGCCACGAGTCCTTAGTACTGCCCGTGGGATGAGTAGTTCTTTTGAAAGCTCCTTGTATTGTCCCTGAATATATTTGTATATAGTTATCATGTCCCCTCTGTAGACGGACGTTCACAGAGGTACACAATTAGGAGGCTTTATAATGTGAAATTATAATAGGCTTTATTGTGCCTTTTCCTTTTCATCAGGAAATTATCCAAACACAGGGGGGGGGAACAAAGCTTCCATTCACTTGGGAGTATTTCTAGTGAAATCCTATGCAATTAGTTCACCTCTCCATTAGTTAAGCATTTCTCCCAACCCCAAACACATAGCATGAAAATAAGCAGATATAAGCAGTCTCTTAATAATGAAAGTCTTATCTGTTAGCTTCTGTAGAATAAGCTTCTCTGCTCTCCTGGAACCGCACCCGTGCGTGCACAGAAAATATCAGCATCCAGGTTTAGAAGTCTTGTTTGGTGTCTTGCAATCAGCTATGCTGGGCAGAGCTCAAGACATGTGCTGTCTCCAAAGGTCAGCTCTCAGTCAGAGCTAAGGAGTCACATCCTTCCACTCTCATTCTAGATATCTCTGTGACTTGAATGAGAGTGGATGGAAGAAGAGAACCCTCTGTCCTGCTGGGATTGGAGCCCTTTCTCCAGTTTATTTTTGTCTCCTCCCGAAGATGCTTGAGATCAGCACTCCTCAGTCGCTCGAAGAGGACTTTTTCCATGTAAAGTCTTTTTATCGCGTGCGCGGTCTTGAGATTTCTGTTGTGTCGGGCACTCCTCTTTTTGTAGACAAAGTGTATGGCAACAGTTGTAGAGCAGTTAGGACTAGCCCTTAGAGTTTTCTGCTCTTGAAGTGGTCTTTCTGTAGCTTCTCCACACCACGGAGTCGCCAGTTCATCTTCTTCAGCTAAGGATTCTTCTGGCTTTGATTCTGCACTCCTACCTCTGTTTGTTGCCTGTTGGGCAGCTGCAGGTTTGGCTAGTGCTTTCTTTGGTGGCTCAAACTTCGTAATTTTGTTTTGAAGTTGCGTGGAGTCCCCAACTCTCACGGTACCCTTGTCCTTACGGGCATTAGTTACCGTGGGATACTGGTGCTTGGGCAGAGCCAATACCTTTTTCCGTATTGGAGGAATCTGTATCAGAGTCTCCTTCATATTCTGGAGCTCTGTAATTTTTGTCGTCAAGGTTGCCGCTGCGTCTGTTTTCTCCTTGGTGTACTGACACAAGGGAATGGAACAGTCTCTCTGTCTCTCCAGCTCTTGCTCCAGTTTCTGAGCCTTCTCAAGCTCCCTCTCATACAGAGTCACCTGGTATCGAAGCTCCGCTTCCAACGATGCTCTGAAGACATGCAGAGTGGCCTTTAGCTCCTCATACTGCTCTGTGGGGACGTACTGGGTATTCAGATGTTCCTGCAGCGCTTGTACCTCATTAGCAGCCTGCAGTTTTTCTTCCTGTAGCGTTTGCTGCTTCTCCTCAGCATACTGGAGGTCTGTACGCAGACCTTGCAGTTGGTTCTGCAGTCAGTGCTCTGCGTCATACTTTTCCTTGACTTCTTCTGTTAACTGAAAATTTTCTTCTTTCAGTTTTAAGTTTTCTCTTTTTAATCTTGAACTTTCTCCTTTTTCAGTCTCTGCAGGGCTTCTTTGCAGTCCTTCTTCCATTTACGCACATCTGCTTTGAGAATGGCAATCTCCTGGCGTGAGACTTCCTTCTCTAGGTTGAGGGTCTGAAGCTCCTTCTGAGAGACTTTGAGATCTGTTTCAAGATTACCAATAGTTTCTTTAGCAATGTCCAGCTCCTCAGTGAGACTGTGTAGTTCCTTTCTGGAAACTTCCAGGTCTGTGCGGCAGCTGTTGGTCTCATGATGTGAGGCATCCAGTGCTCTGCGGAGTGTCTGAACCTCTTTCTGAGATACGTCCACCTCTATCCGGACACTGTTGACCTCCTGTTGTGAGGCATTCAACTCTATGCGAAGAGTGTGAACCTCTTGCTGGAAGACTGTCATCTGCTTCAGTGCCTCCTCATACTTCCGCTTTAGCGTAGCCACCATTTTATCAGATTGGCTCTGCTTTTTCTCCATGGTGAAAATAGTAGCTTTTGCAGTATCTAGCTCAGTCTTGAGATCCTCCAATTCGGTCTTGGCCGCAGAGTAAATTGCGAGCACAGTCTTCTGTAGCTCAGCATTATTTTTTCTCTCCCTTTCCAATTCTTCACAGAGTAGATCACAGTCATGCCTGGCAGCTTGCAGTGCATCTTCAGGGCTGGTCAAGGGGTCGTCACTCACTGGCTCCGACTCCACTTCCCTGGGATGGTTGGCCAAGGGTTCCTCACTGTTGGCACCGGACAGACACTTCTTTGGGGTACACGACTTCTGCCTTGGGCCCTCTGGATATTCGGTTACCCGCGGGACGAATTCTCCATTTTCTCTAGGCTGCAGGGCAACTTGGTCCCCCTTTTCCTCCACAGGATCTGCGGACGTGTCTGTTCCTTCCACGGTAAGTGAAGAACTGCTTTTCTTTTTCTTTTCCACCTTTTTGATTTGGATGACACCGTCCCTTCAGGGATATTGGGGTCTCCATCTTCATTTGAAATTTTAGCAGCTTCATTATATACGCCAGGCTTTTCTTGCAGCTGCTTTAGCTGACAGAAATATTCGGTGATCCACTGCTCCCGCTCTGTCTCTTGCTGATCATATTCGTCATCAAAGGGAGCGGTCTTTTCTGTTCGTGCCGAGTTCAGGCACCCCCACCATTCTTGGGGTGTTTTGTGGGTGTGACTCGGTTCGGGTTCCCCGTAAGAGATGTCTTCCTCTTTATTGGACTGGAAGGGCCACTCTTCCGTGGGGTAGGGTTCATTACAGGAACGCTGCATCTTGTCCTCCATTTTTAGGCTATCAGGTGTAATTTTCTTCCTGACCTCAGGAGGCGCTATTGCAGCTGTTGCCATTGTATTTGCTAGAACCCCCAATTGTGGTAGTCCTACAGATGGGCATATTTTGCTTGTAGAGGTCGTAGCTCTCACTGGCATCTCTGTAGACTTTTCTTTCTTGGGTAATTTTTTTTTCCAATATCAGCAGTACTGTGCATGCATTTTCTTTTATCAGGTATACAAGATGTGCAGTTGCTAGATAAAAAAAGTCTATTTGCTATACACTATTTACTTGCTAGGTGCAATCCCTCCGCTTCAGCAACAGAATTTGGTTTTCAGCCTGAGTTCAGTAATTTTCAGTCTCATCTTTGGGTATTATGGCATTCACACTTCACACTTTGGGTGTCTGTTTTGCTCCCAAGATAATAGGCATACTTTTTTACTTGCAGAAAAAGAAAACATTCTTTGCAGTGGACTCAACACTCAGCAATTGGCTTTGAAAAACCTTTTCCTTTATAGGGCAATTTTACACTCAGCATTTGTTTGCTAAAATTTCCCCTGCTTCAGCACAGTCTTGTATCAATTTTCACACTTTTCTGCATATACTCCATTCACAGCTGGTAGCCCTATGCGGTGTGGCAACCTTTATTTGCAAAATTAGTACCACTCGTGGGTCACCATCTGTATTCACTGCATCAGCGAAACTTTTGAAAACAACAAACACCTATCCCTTTTAAGGGCTGACTCACTTCTTGAACCCTGACTATGGCTAGAAGGCAAAATCCCTATTTCAATGACCATATTACGCTTTGTGATAGGCAAATAAAGTTTTAGCTGCTTCAGCAGTCTCTCTCCTCTTGGGATTGGGGCAAAGAGTCCATCTGTGGTTTTGTAAGTTTCAATGCAGTGTAAGTTTCAGTGGTGTGTCCCCTTAACTCTGATCTTTGCTGCATGAGGTTTTTTTTTTTTTTTTTTCTCAGACTGTTTGTAGGCAAAAAGCATAAAAAAAAATTTCACATAAAAATCTCCGGTCCTTTTTAACTACAAGGACACCTCTTGTCCCACCTCGGACACCATATGTAGACGGACGTTCACAGAGGTACACAATTAGGAGGCTTTATAATGTGAAATTATAATAGGCTTTATTGTGCCTTTTCCTTTTCATCAGGAAATTATCCAAACACAGGGGGGGGGAACAAAGCTTCCATCCACTTGGGAGTATTTGTAGTGAAATCCTATGCAATTAGTTCACATCTCCATTAGTTAAGCATTTCTCCCAACCCCAAACACATAGCATGAAAATAAGCAGATATAAGCAGTCTCTTAATAATGAAAGTCTTATCTGTTAGCTTCAGTAGAGTAAGCTTCTCTGCTCTCCTGGAACCGCACCCGTGCGTGCACAGAAAATATCAGCATCCAGGTTTAGAAGTCTTGTTTGGTGTCTTGCAATCAGCTATGCTGGGCAGAGCTCAAGACATGTGCTGTCTCCAAAGGTCAGCTCTCAGTCAGAGCTAAGGAGTCACTTCCTGTCTCAAAGGCAGGCTTTTGTAAGCAATCTAATCAGGCAGGTGGTGTTTAGTAATTAACTACCAACAGTTAACCACCACACTGCTAGATTAAAGGCCGATTACTGCACAGGGATAAGTCCCCTGTTACATACCTCCCCTGTTTGTGGGAAGCTCGGGCTTACCACGGCCAAAGCCCATCCTTCCACTCTCATTCTAGATATCTCTGTGACTTGAATGAGAGTGGATGGAAGAAGAGAACCCTCTGTCCTGCTGGGATTGGAGCCCTTTCTCCAGTTTATTTTTGTCTCCTCCCGAAGATGCTTGAGATCAGCACTCCTCAGTCGCTCGAAGAGGACTTTTTCCATGTAAAGTCTTTTTATCGCGTGCGCGGTCTTGAGATTTCTGTTGTGTCGGGCACTCCTCTTTTTGTAGACAAAGTGTATGGCAACAGTTGTAGAGCAGTTAGGACTAGCCCTTAGAGTTTTCTGCTCTTGAAGTGGTCTTTCTGTAGCTTCTCCACACCACGGAGTCGCCAGTTCATCTTCTTCAGCTAAGGATTCTTCTGGCTTTGATTCTGCACTCCTACCTCTGTTTGTTGCCTGTTGGGCAGCTGCAGGTTTGGCTAGTGCTTTCTTTGGTGGCTCAAACTTCGTAATTTTGTTTTGAAGTTGCGTGGAGTCCCCAACTCTCACTGTACCCTTGTCCTTACGGGCATTAGTTACCGTGGAATACTGGTGCTTGGGCAGAGCCAATACCTTTTTTCCGTATTGGAGGAATCTGTATCAGAGTCTCCTTCATATTCTGGAGCTCTGTAATTTTTGTCGTCAAGGTTGCCGCTGCGTCTGTTTTCTCCTTGGTGTACTGACACAAGGGAATGGAACAGTCTCTCTGTCTCTCCAGCTCTTGCTCCAGTTTCTGAGCCTTCTCACGCACCCTCTCATACAGAGTCACCTGGTATCGAAGCTCCGCTTCCAACGATGCTCTGAAGACATGCAGAGTGGCCTTTAGCTCCTCATACTGTTCTGTGGGGACGTACTGGGTATTCAGATGTTCCTGCAGCGCTTGTACCTCATTAGCAGCCTGCAGTTTTTCTTCCTGTAGCGTTTGCTGCTTCTCCTCAGCATACTGGAGGTGTGTACGCAGACCTTGCAGTTGGTTCTGCAGTCAGTGCTCTGCGTCATACTTTTCCTTGACTTCTTCTGTTAACTGAAAATTTTCTTCTTTCAGTTTTAAGTTTTCTCTTTTTAATCTTGAACTTTCTCCTTTTTCAGTCTCTGCAGGGCTTCTTTGCAGTCCTTCTTCCATTTACGCACATCTGCTTTGAGAATGGCAATCTCCTGGCGTGAGACTTCCTTCTCTAGGTTGAGGGTCTGAAGCTCCTTCTGAGAGACTTTGAGATCTGTTTCAAGATTACCAATAGTTTCTTTAGCAATGTCCAGCTCCTCAGTGAGACTGTGTAGTTCCTTTCTGGAAACTTCCAGGTCTGTGCGGCAGCTGTTGGTCTCATGATGTGAGGCATCCAGTGCTCTGCGGAGTGTCTGAACCTCTTTCTGAGATACGTCCACCTCTATCCGGACACTGTTGACCTCCTGTTGTGAGGCATTCAACTCTATGCGAAGAGTGTGAACCTCTTGCTGGAAGACTGTCATCTGCTTCAGTGCCTCCTCATACTTCCGCTTTAGCGTAGCCACCATTTTATCAGATTGGCTCTGCTTTTTCTCCATGGTGAAAATAGTAGCTTTTGCAGTATCTAGCTCAGTCTTGAGATCCTCCAATTCGGTCTTGGCCGCAGAGTAAATTGCGAGCACAGTCTTCTGTAGCTCAGCATTATTTTTTCTCTCCCTTTCCAATTCTTCACAGAGTAGATCACAATCATGCCTGGCAGCTTGCAGTGCATCTTCAGGGCTGGTCAAGGGGTCGTCACTCACTGGCTCCGACTCCACTTCCCTGGGATGGTTGGCCAAGGGTTCCTCACTGTTGGCACCGGACAGACACTTCTTTGGGGTACACGACTTCTGCCTTGGGCCCTCTGGATATTCGGTTAACCGCGGGACGAATTCTCCATTTTCTCTAGGCTGCAGGGCAACTTGGTCCCCCTTTTCCTCCACAGGATCTGCGGACGTGTCTGTTCCTTCCACGGTAAGTGAAGAACTGCTTTTCTTTTTCTTTTTCCACCTTTTTGATTTGGATGACACCGTCCCTTCAGGGATATTGGGGTCTCCATCTTCATTTGAAATTTTAGCAGCTTCATTATATACGCCAGGCTTTTCTTGCAGCTGCTTTAGCTGACAGAAATATTCGGTGATCCACTGCTCCCGCTCTGTCTCTTGCTGATCATATTCGTCATCAAAGGGAGCGGTCTTTTCTGTTCGTGCCGAGTTCAGGCACCCCCACCATTCTTGGGGTGTTTTGTGGGTGTGACTCGGTTCGGGTTCCCCGTAAGAGATGTCTTCCTCTTTATTGGACTGGAAGGGCCACTCTTCCGTGGGGTAGGGTTCATTACAGGAACGCTGCATCTTGTCCTCCATTTTTAGGCTATCAGGTGTAATTTTCTTCCTGACCTCAGGAGGCGCTATTGCAGCTGTTGCCATTGTATTTGCTAGAACCCCCAATTGTGGTAGTCCTACAGATGGGCATATTTTGCTTGTAGAGGTCGTAGCTCTCACTGGCATCTCTGTAGACTTTTCTTTCTTGGGTAATTTTTTTTTCCAATATCAGCAGTACTGTGCATGCATTTTCTTTTATCAGGTATACAAGATGTGCAGTTGCTTGATAAAAAAAGTCTATTTGCTATACACTATTTACTTGCTAGGTGCAATCCCTCCGCTTCAGCAACAGAATTTGGTTTTCAGCCTGAGTTCAGTAATTTTCAGTCTCATCTTTGGGTATTATGGCATTCACACTTCACACTTTGGGTGTCTGTTTTGCTCCCAAGATAATAGGCATACTTTTTTACTTGCAGAAAAAGAAAACATTCTTTGCAGTGGACTCAACACTCAGCAATTGGCTTTGAAAAACCTTTTCCTTTATAGGGCAATTTTACACTCAGCATTTGTTTGCTAAAATTTCCCCTGCTTCAGCACAGTCTTGTATCAATTTTCACACTTTTCTGCATATACTCCATTCACAGCTGGTAGCCCTATGCGGTGTGGCAACCTTTATTTGCAAAATTAGTACCACTCGTGGGTCACCATCTGTATTCACTGCATCAGCGAAACTTTTGAAAACAACAAACACCTATCCCTTTTAAGGGCTGACTCACTTCTTGAACCCTGACTATGGCAAGAAGGCAAAATCCCTATTTCAATGACCATATTACGCTTTGTGATAGGCAAATAAAGTTTTAGCTGCTTCAGCAGTCTCTCTCCTCTTGGGATTGGGGCAAAGAGTCCATCTGTGGTTTTGTAAGTTTCAATGCAGTGTAAGTTTCAGTGGTGTGTCCCCTTAACTCTGATCTTTGCTGCATGAGGTTTTTTTTTTTTTTTTTCTCAGACTGTTTGTAGGCAAAAAGCATAAAAAAAAATTTCACATAAAAATCTCCGGTCCTTTTTAACTACAAGGACACCTCTTGTCCCACCTCGGACACCATATGTAGACGGACGTTCACAGAGGTACACAATTAGGAGGCTTTATAATGTGAAATTATAATAGGCTTTATTGTGCCTTTTCCTTTTCATCAGGAAATTATCCAAACACAGGGGGGGGAACAAAGCTTCCATCCACTTGGGAGTATTTCTAGTGAAATCCTATGCAATTAGTTCACATCTCCATTAGTTAAGCATTTCTCCCAACCCCAAACACATAGCATGAAAATAAGCAGATATAAGCAGTCTCTTAATAATGAAAGTCTTATCTGTTAGCTTCAGTAGAGTAAGCTTCTCTGCTCTCCTGGAACCGCACCCGTGCGTGCACAGAAAATATCAGCATCCAGGTTTAGAAGTCTTGTTTGGTGTCTTGCAATCAGCTATGCTGGGCAGAGCTCAAGACATGTGCTGTCTCCAAAGGTCAGCTCTCAGTCAGAGCTCAGGAGTCACTTCCTGTCTCAAAGGCAGGCTTTTATAAGCAATCTAATCAGGCAGGTGGTGTTTAGTAATTAACTACCAACAGTTAACCACCACACTGCTAGATTAAAGGCACATTACTGAACAGGGATAAGTCCCCTGTTACACCCTCTTAGACGCCTCTTTTCTAATGTAAATAAATTTAATTTAGGTAGCCTCTCCTCATAAGTTAGATTGTCCATCCCCTTTATTAATTTGGTGGCTCTTCTCGGCACTCTCTCTAGTTCCATAATGTCTTTTCTTAGGATTGGTGCCCAAAATTGTATTCCATATTCAAGGTGTGGTGTTACTAGTACTTTGTAAAGGGGCATAATTATGTTTACTTCCCTTCCATCCATTGCCCGTTTGATGCAAGATAAGATCCTGTTTGCCTTTGCAGCTACTGCATGACATTGGGCACTATTGCTAAGCCTGCAGTCTACAAGCACACCTAAATCCTTCTCCATCAAGGATTCCCCCAATATATCTCCATTTAATTTGTAAGTCGCCTTTTTATTCTTGCATCCCAAATGCATAACCTTACATTTATCTGTATTAAACCTCATTTGCCATTTACCTGCCCACGTTTCTAGTCTCTCCAAGTCCTTCTGAAGAGAAATGACATCCTGCTCTGATTCTATTACCTTACACAATTTAGTATCATCAGAAAAGATGGAGACTTTGCTCTGGATCCTAACCTCAAGGTCATTAATAAACAAGTTAAAAAGCAGGGGTCCCAGTACCGATCCCTGAGGTACTCCACTCACGACTTTAGCCCAACCTGAAAAATTTCCATTTATGACAATCCTCTGTTGTCTGTCCTATAACCAGTTTTGAATCCAGGTGCATATATTATTACTGAGTCCAATTTTCTTTATTTTGTACACCAACCTCTTGTGTGAAACCGTATCAAAAGCCTTTGCAAAATCTAAGTAGACCACATCAACTGCATTACCCTGGTCTAAATTCCTACTTACCTCCTCAAATAAACAAATAAGGTTAGTTTGGCAAGATCTTTCCTTCATAAATCCATGCTGACTATTACTAATAATTTTGTTTTCCATTAGGTATTCCTGAATATTATCCCGTATTAAACCTTCAAGATGTTTCCCTACTATTGAAGTCAGGCTTACAGGTCTGTAATTTCCCGGTTGTGATCTAGCTCCCTTTTTAAATATAGGCACCACATCTGCTTTACGCCAATCTTGTGGTACTGAGCCTGTGGAAATGGAGTCCTTGAATATTAAATATAATGGTTTGGCTATTACTGAGCTTAACTCCTTGAGAACTCTTGGATGTATGCCATCGGGGCCAGGTGCCTTATTTACTTAAATTTTTTCAAGTCGCTTATGAACTTCTTCCTCAGTTAACCAATTGTTCATTAATATGGAGGTTGTGGCTTCCTCCTGCGGCACTACTATTAAACTTGATTCTTCCCTGGTAAACACAGAGGCAAAGAATTTGTTTAATACCTCAGCTTTTTCCTTATCTCCAATAATAATCTGCCTACCCATCTCACACTGAAAGGGTCCTATATTTTCTTTTCTCATTTTTTTGTTATTAAGGTACTTAAATAACTTTTTTATCCATTTTTGCTAATTTGATTGCCCTTTTGCAATTTTTGTTACATTCCTTATAATTCTGATACGATGTCTCCGTCCCTTCTGACTTAAAGAATCTAAACGCCTTCCTCTTCTTGTCCATTTCCTCCCCTACCTGTTTATTTAGCCACATTGGTTTTGACTTATTTCTTGTATACTTATTGCCCAAGGGTATACACTGATAAGTGTGCTTTTCTAACAATGTTTTAAAGACTGCCCATTTATCGTCTACATTTTTCCCTGCAAAAACATCATCCCATTGTATTACTACTAGATTAGACCTCAGTTTATTAAAATCTGCCTTTCTAAAGTTTAAGGTCTTTGTTGAACCGAAGAAATCTATTTTTTGATAATTTATTTCAAATGAGACCATGTTATGATCACTGTTACCCAAATGTTCCAGGATATATATATATATATATATATATATATATATATATATATATATATATATATATATATATATATATATATATGTATATATATATATATATATATATATATATACAAATATAGCTGTATGCTCATCTGCATGTCTTAGACAGGTCTGCAACCCCGCCTTTCCCCATTATCACCCAGCATACTTCCACTGCAGCAAGGGATTCTGGGAAATGACATGCAAATGAGCACACAGTGTCACTTTTTGCCTCAATAACCATTTTTAACATGGTTCCCTATAGGCTTAAGCTTGCTGCATGGTCACAGCTTTGAGCACAGCCAGGGTTAAGGTGCATACCCAGAAAACCACCCACAGACAGCTGTTTCGACCTTGATGGGTCTCATCAGTGTGGGGTTGATTTTACTGGGAATGCAAGAGAGGCTATGGGATAGGCTAAACCATAATACTGAGTTAAGTTATGGTGAGTAAAAAAAGTGACAAAAACCCTCCACAGGAAAGCAAATATGCAAATATAGCTGTATGTTCATCTGCATGTCTTAGGCAGGTCTGCAACCCTGCCTTTCCCCATTATCACCCAGCATACAGCACTTCCACTGCAGCAAGGGATTCTGGGAAATGACATGCAAATGAGCACACAGTATCACTTTTTGCCTCAATAACCATTTTTAACATGGTTCCCTATAGGCTTAAGCTTGCTGCATAGTCACAGCTTTGAGCACAGCCAGGGTTAAGGTGCATTCCCAGAAAACCACCCACAGACAGCTGTTTCTTTTTTTCTTTTTTTTTTTAAATGTTTATTCACATTTACATATTTACAAACAGTAAATAATAAAACTTTTCAATCAATAATAACTTTACAAGCAAAATTAAAAATTATTCTTTCATAATCTTCCAATACAAAAATAATCTCAGTTACTTCACAAAAACCTTCAAAATACATTCTACTTCCAACAAAAAACCACCCCATACTTTACAAAAAAAACCTACATTATATAATTCTATTTACATTCCTTCCATTTCGTTTATATTTCTATTTTTTCCATACCCCACTAGACACATCATCAAAAAAAAAACCCATCATTATTCCATCAGTTATCATACATTCTTTCCATTTCAAAAACCAACCATTTACATTTCTATTTTTTTTCCCTTCCTCCTCTCCTCTTCTTTCTTCCTCCTCCCCTCAAAAGCCAACTTTTTTGCATATTTAATTATCCAATCATCATCTTCTCGGTCTTCTAAAATACCACCCTTACCGTATAACCATTCCCAAAAAACCTCCTCTTTTTCTCTCTCACTTCTAATCTCCTCTTCTTCCTTCTCACTTTCCCCTTCCTCCTCTATACTGTCCCCCTTTCCTTCATCCTTATCCTCCTCCCCTGTACTGTCCCCCTTTCCTTCATCCTTATCTTCCTTCTCACTTTCCCCTTCTTTTCCCTTTCCATCCTCACTGACATAACCTCTGTGCTGACCTTTCTCACTATTCTGCACCTGTACATTAGTCTTTTCCGGACTCTGTCTCGTCACTTGTCTAGCACGATTACCCACAATTGATGACATTGTACTTGTCTTTTTTGTGCACCAAATCTCACTCTTCTTTAAACACTTTCTCGCCAAATGTCCAGACTCATAGCAAAAGTCACATTTCTTTTGTACTCTGCATTTTGCAGCCACGTGACCCTCTTTACCACAGTTGTGACACACCATTCCCACCTCCCCACATCTCTCTTCCAAATGTCCATATTGTTGACAGTTCTTACATCTCTTGGGTTGGCCCCAATATTCCAAAAAGCCTTTTTTCCCACCCACCTTGAAAACAGCAGGGGGGTGCATCACTCCCCCTGCACATGCTGGGTCCGGTCTTAGACGTACGTGAAATTCCCGCTTGCCATTAAATATCCCATAGCAATTCAAAAGTTCTTCACCATCTCTTACAGTTGCACAATAATGTCTCAAAAACAAGGCTATCTCCTCCTTTTTCACAAAAGGATCATACAGTACATGTGCACAATTACTGTATGCTTCTTTCCTCCAACAAAAAACTTGGGATAACACTGATCCCCTTCATCCTCTGGTCACTCACGTTTTTCTTGCATCTCTCATATGCACTCAAGCAGTCCTCCTCCTTGCGGAAGGTCACATCAAAGATTCCCTCTTCCTGGAAGTCCTGCACACAGTAGACTTGTGCAATCTTCATCTCCACCAGGTCAATCAAGATCTCCTCCACGATATACTGGAGTCTCACCCGGGCTCTCTCCGCCTCAACCACCAGGAATCTGATGGTCTGCTTTCGGTTCTCCATCGCCGCCGTCTTTGTCCTCGTCATCCTGAGCTTCGGTGCGACGCCCTAATAGCAGCAGGGGGGTTAAGCCTATTATGGCGATCCCCCCAGGCAAAGGCGTCGGCCCGTCACTCTCTCTCTCTCCTGCTCACGTGCTTGTCCGCTCCTGACCGCCTCCTGCGCTCAAGCTGTCATGCTCCGTCTGTCCGACCGTCAAGGATCTGGTGCGGCACCCCAAAAGCAGCGAGGGGGTTTAGTCCATCAGGACGATCCCCCAAGGCCAAGGCGCCGGCCCTTCACCATCTCTCTCTCTTTGTCCGCTCTTGATCACCTCCCGCTGCCTGAGATGGCGTACCCCCTTAATAGCAGCATGAGTCTTAAGTCCCTTCCGGAACGATGACTCAAGGCCAAGGGGGCACAGTCTCAGCTACACAGCTGTTTTGACCTTGATGGGTCTCATCAGTGTGGGGTTGATTTTACTGGGAATGCAAGAGAGGCTATGGGATAGGCTAAACCATAATACTGAGTTAAGTTATGGTGAGTAAAAAAAGTGACAAAAACCCTCCACAGGAAAGCAAATATGCAAATATAGCTGTATGCTCATCTGCATGTCTTAGGCAGGTCTGCAACCCCGCCTTTCCCCATTATCACCCAGCATACAGCACTATATATATATATATCCATAGTCTGTTGCCTAAACTGGATGAACTAAGGGCATGGTGCCTTATGCATAAACCCAAAGCCATAATTCTCACAAACATGGCTATCTCCTAAAACCCTAGATGAAAATGTTGCCATTCAGGGATACTCCATTTCTAGGGAAGAGAGGTCAAAGAGAGGATGAGGGGTGTTATTTTATATCGAAGACACCGGTAGACCAGGTCTTTTAACACATTTATATTGTTGGAATCATTTAATAGGCAAAACATTGTATAGCCTGGTTACCTCCTACCATCACAATACCTTACAATGTACACTGCTAAATTGCCCCCAAGCCCACCCTCTTGAAATCCTAGTTGGAAAAATGTGCCTCTTCTTTCCTAAGCCTGTTTTGATTGCTGGCATCTAAAGCCCCATTACAATCCCTGCCTGACATCACTCAGTTTCTTGGCTCAATTTCCTCTCTCAATGGGAAGTGTGAGCTGTTGGTTCTTGGGGATTTCAACTACAACTGGCTTGACCCGAACAACAAAATGCAGACACCAATCAACTCACTTAACCTAACCAAACTAATTTCCCAACCCACACGCACAAACCTAAAATCTCACAACTATTTCTTGCTAGACTGAATTCAGTGACCATGCAATTGTGTACTGTGTAAGGAAAATGAGATCACCCCATCAAGCCCTAAAGTTCTCACTAGAACATTTAAAAAGTTTAACCCACAGTAGTTTCTGGCTGATCTTATAAACTACCCTTGGTACAGAATCAACTTAATACCTGATCCCGATTCTACGCTCGATTATTTCCAATCAGAGTTCTTAAAACTCTATGATACCCATGCTTCACTATGCAGAATAGGGGTGTCATGGTAGACAAGGTCTTACCAACAAATTAATACCGGAATTCTGGACTGAGCAGTACAAGGCGGGTAAAATAAATTTAAATTTATTTTCTTTTAAGATAAATACACAATACTTCACAATTACACTCAATAAACACTTACTGGGATGGGGAAATTAAATAAAATGTCCACAGAACGAAACAAAGTCTCTGAACAACGCATGCAAGTGGGTGCACGATGTGAGCCGTGCGACAGTCCTGAGCTAGGGGCGCAAATTGCCACCCTTATATCTCTGCCGACAGGAATTCTTTCGTAAAGTCCTTCCAGGATTCGTTCGGGAATCCTTAGCTCAAACAAATTCTGGAAGAGGAGTACGGTCCTTGGTTAAAATGTAGTTAACCCCTCACACTCCGGAACCGCTGACGCTAGACTTGGACGTTTCTTGTTGAATCTTAGGTGAATCTGACTGGGGCTGTGCTGCAGGTATCTTTATAGGGTTAAGGGTCCTATTCCTAACATACACACCCAATCCTCTCGTGGGAACCACCTATACCAGACATGCCAGGAGTTCATGGAAAGGGCAGAAGTTGCTTCCCGGTCTGCTAAGAGCATGCAATAACCTCACACCTGAGCTACTTAGCATACCGGGCCCAACCTCTTACCTGGCGACACTAAGTCTGGGGTTTAGCTACCAAGTGTGAAGCGACCATTCTTCACACCGATATCTGGTACTTTGCAATTATCCGGCCGCCCTAACACCTACAGTAGGATCTTTGAGGCTTTTCAACTCCGGACTTCTCTAGACATTGGGGAACCGACTTTGCAGGGTGCGTTTGAAGTACGGAGATGAAAAATCCCTCAGCTCATTCATCCATAACATATGGGCAAGTTAATCGATTAATTGCCGGACCGGTAGGAAAGGGTTCCTGCCTTTACATTTTAAAACACCATAGGCACAGTTTATTTTTATATGTATGTTCTGTGGGTGCAACCATTATAAAACTGATATGTATTTTCATGGGACACTTGTAACTGGCTGCACTCTAAAAATTAGAGTGCTAGCTCTTTCCTAGCGCAAGTTATCCACTTAATTGAATGGGCTCTGTGATGTGGGTTGCGGTTTGACCTATAATTGGTCTGGGTTACAAGCCAGCATACAATGTATCCGTGCTGGCTTTGATCAGTAACCACAGACACACGCCAACAATTCACCTTACGTGAATAACGAGACCGCTGGATACATTTTGACAAGACGGCACTTCAGTAAGACCGCGAACCACTTATCCAATTGACTTTGCGGTTCAGAGGTCTGCGGCTTAGAAAGTGATACCCATCTTAAAAGCAGCTACTTACTCACAGGCACGCTTCTTCAATCATCGCTTGGCACAGTGCTAGAAGCTCCCCCTTGTGTCTGAAATACAATTTGCACAGTGCATAGACATACATATAACTGCAGCTTGCTTCTGAGCTGCAAAACAGGGACAATTAAGGATGTGTAGGGCGACAATACATTTTAACCCCTTCGGTCCCAACATGGTTTAGGGTTAACCAGCCGGGCATAATACCTTTCATTATTGGCCTGGTTAACCTTCTCATTGCCACAAGTGGGCCCACCTTCTGTGAGTTAAAACTGACCTTATAGTGCTCTACCATTTCAGGGATGCCTTGTGGAAAAGCTACACATTAACTGGCACTACCACGGATATTAATAACTACAGATGCCTCCAGAATATGTGCACAAGGCAAACAAGAGACGCAAAAGCCGTCCGCGGATTTGGACCCCGCCACCCACTCTGACGCACAACGGGTGCATTTGACCAGCCTCCCTGCTGACACGCGGTCTAAGCCCCGCCCCCACTCTGGTGATGGAAAAGACCGGCGTGGGAGTGATGTGCGTGCTCGGTTCCGCCCCCTGACCTCTGTGACACACGTGGGTCTGCACGCGATTGATCCCGCCCCCTCTTGTTGTAAGGACATTCAGAATCGGCATGGGAGTGACGTGCGCTCCCGACTCCACCCCCTGACCTCCATGACGCAGTGAGCGAGCAATTCCGCCCCCATCCCCAATTAGGCTGTCATAGGGCACACCTGTGTGCACCAACAGCCTATCGGTGCTTACTCCCTGGCTGGCTATTGGAGGCCCTGCCTTTATATACCTTGAGTCTGCTCTCAGTCCTTGCTGAGCATAGTCTAGTGTGATGCCGTGCCTTTCTGTATTCCAGTTCCTGTGACCTTGCCTTGCCTACCTTGCTTGTCTTTTGGATTCCGCACCTCTCCTCTCCTGATCCGGCTACGAACGACCATTCTCCTGTCTCCAGTCCTGACCTTGGCTAAGTACTCCAATGATCCGATATTCTCCTATCCTGAACCTGGCTACGTACCCCGACAATCCGTACTCTCCAACCCTGAACCTGGCTACACACTCAGACGATCCGCAACTCTCCACTCCAGACCTGGCAAGTACCTACACTATTCTCAAATCTATAACCCTGACCTGGCTTGAACGACTACTCTACATCCTAGGCGCTTCCGCGTGGCTGTGGGTTGGCGTTAACCAATTCAATACATCAGCACCGCGGTCGCACTTCGTTTGTGGTGAGCTATGCGTTACACCTGGGAACCCCCAGGTCACCTGTTCTAGCACCCATTTGCTGTATGTCGGACGCAGGAGAGGAGGGTGGCCTGATGTGACCTTCACGATTCCATCACCAAGCACACCCCCTCCATTTGCAGAATACGTGTACCTGTATGCCATTGATGAGGATGAGATGACAACCCCGACAAGGCTACGACAGGAGATGACAACCACAATAAGGCCACGACAACAGGAGGATAGCATCCTCCCAGCCCACCTACCCTTGCCCGCTCCCAGGAGCACACCCACTCCCAGAAGCACAGACGCTCCAAGAAGCACAAACGCTTCAGTTGAAACACTGCCAGACATCATCTTGCGCAACCTGCCCCAGCAAGTCTGTGAGAAATACAAGATCGGAAGTGCTGGTCCCAGAAATATGCCCTGTCCATCTTTAAACACGTCATTTATGAGGTGTACAGCGGGTGGATCCACAACGTTAATTATGAAGGGAATAAAATCAAGAAGGCTTTGCCTGAAAATTTAAGGAGAACAATTTTGGAGGAAGTACAGCGTTATTTTACTGTTACCGAACATTTAATGAGAACCGTGAGAGACACCATCAATGGCCTTTTGAGGCATATAAGGGCTCGTTCCTGGAAGGACAGAACGTTTGGGAATGACTTTGCTGCTTGATTGTTCTGTTGTTCAAAAGTTATAAAATAATGTTTTTACTCAAAAAATAAAAAAAAGTTGATTTTTAAAAATTGTTTTATTGTTCCACCTTTTGTAAAACATAAGTATAACATCTCACATAATGGTTGGTTAAAATCTGTCGGTCCTTCAAGAAGGCTACAAGAATTTTCATGATATGCTTGGGGTGTTGATAAGCGGTTGCATTACCGTTTTCTTGTTAGTAAGACTTTGTGTGCGAGGAGGGTGGGGGGTGGGGAACTGCTACTGTAGAAGTGTGTGCAGGATTAGTTAGTAAAAAAAAACAATGAATGTGTTTGGGGGTGGATTCGTTCCACAGTAAGGGCTTATCAGCCTACAAGAATTTTCATGAATGGCTCGACGGGGGGATGTGTGGTGTCTCTTGTTCACATACACGCATGCGCCTAAATGTGATGACACGCATATGCGTTTCAACAAGGTTCCATGAGAAATACACGCATGCGCATTAAATCAAAACAGTATTAAAACAATACATATACTGTAGAATAAATACATACAGAACAGAATAAAAGATTATACAGTTTTATTTTTGGGGTTTCTTATAAGAATTAATTAACCACGCAAGTGTATTGCTTTACGGTATGTAAAAAAAGTATTGAATATGAAAACAGCAGCATACTGTTTAAGATTTTCTATAAAGCTCACAATTATTCTATCCTAATCAATAAAAATTGCACTGTCACTAAATTGTTGCCTACAGTACTTGGATTTTTAAATCAGATTCATCAATGCGCAAGCAACGTTTCAAAAAAGCGATATTATACTTTAGGTCCATCGAAATCCCTCCTTTTGCCTTTCTCCGCTTGATGACCAAGTTTCTTTTCTGAGGAAAAATAAAATTATTACTGGTACAGTATATTATATATTTCCATTATTGCTGCTGCTTGATTGTTCTATTGTTCTAAAGTTATAAAATAATATTTTTACTCAAAAAAAATCGATTTAAAAAAAAAATTGTTTCATTGTGTCACCTTTTATAAAACATAAGTATAATATTTCACATAATGGTTCCTTCAAGAAGGCTACAAGAATTTTCATGAATGGCTCAGGGGGGGGGGGGAGGGTTGATACAGTAAGCGGTTGCATTACAGTTGTCTTGTTACTGTAAGACTTTGCGTGCGAGGTGGGTGGGGATGTGATGATACGCATATGCGTTTCAACAAGGTACCATGAGACATACACTCATGCGCCTAGTTGTTCACCAATTGTACAGTATCTACTGTAGTAACTGCTCAGCCAATCATATTGCAGGACTACATTTTCTAGAATTGTGAATAAAATAATAGAACTAAATAACCATGAGCAAAGCGATTGATTACAGGAGAATGGACTGATCTGCAGTAACTAATCACTTGTCTGTGTGCATAATGTATTGATATTTTAAAAAAAGAATAAAATACGTCAGCTTGAACTGCAGGTAGTGTAATACAGGTAGTTACTGTAGTAAATTATACTGTATTTACCTTCATTATAGACTTTGCCAAACGGGTGGTGATGAGCCACTGTCACTCCTGTAGTCTTCATTATACACGTAGTTGACAGCTGACAATGGGCCTTCTACACCTGTAGTTGACAGCTGATGAAGCTGGAAATCTTTTTGGTACATGCAAGCTTGCTGGTATCTGTATGTGAAATCAGGCTCAGGCTAGAAGTTTTGCAGGTATCCTGGCAGGGACAGATAGCAAGGGTTACCGGTCACCAGGTTTTCACTGACGGTCGAACCCTTATTGTAAGCCGGTGCTGGCTCTGGTGCAGGCGCTGTTATATTGCTGGCCTGGGAATGACGAATCTTATTCAGATTAAACCTGACCTTTCTCCTTTTGAAGTCTCCATGATCAAAGATACTGGAAAAATCTGGCATCACACACAAATACCCTCCTCTAACTCCATGTGCAGGGGCAATACGAAAAAAACACGGATCGTTACTTAACTTTTTCCTTACTGCATGCTTCCACCCACGAGCATCAGGTGAAAATTTGTAAAAGTCATACTCTGCGATTAAATATTCATAGATTTCAGCAACTGTGGCAATTTTATAATCTGCTGCATTAATTGCAGAACATATCAAAAATGCATAAGTACAGTCAGGTCTTTTGCACACGTACTGCGGTGTACTCATTGCACCCGGTCAGCAATTGTGCAGGACAGGAGAAAGAATGTAAAAAAGACACAGAGCATTGAGTTTTTGTTATGAAACGCCTAAATGAATACAGTAACTTTCAGTACCAAGGTCAATTCACAATGGACCACTGTGGTAGACTTGGTTTATACAGTATCTGTTTTTTTTTAGCAAGTTAACACATTACTGTAGTACAAGTAGTTTACACATTAGAATTCATTACAATTCATGAATATCTGCCACCTGGCGGATACACGAAGAATTGCCCCCAATTAAATCTGAAACCATTATAATTAAACAGATCAACTGTGTGCCGGGCGGCGCAAATGCGGCATGAACACGGGGGATGCACAATTTATAGCACGTGGAATACAGCAGATTCAACGACCTCGGCTCAGAGAAGTTTTAGAATGAATGCTGCCGCAGCAGTAAGTATGTAAGGTCTTTGGGGTCTGAGTTATGATGTTTTTTTTAAATGTATTGGCACACTATGAGTTTCTAAACTGTGGGTAATATTTCTAAGATGCTCACCCGCAGAGGGCGAGTGGTTCTCCCCACGTAGTGTATTCCCCAACGGCATGTTAAAATATACACTATGTGTGTACTTCTGCAGTTAATAAAATTGGTAATCTTAGATGTTTTTCCTATCACGTTTGATGTGAAAGTGTCTGTTATATTGTTTCCAAATTTGCACACTTTGTAATGCATGAGTCACATTAAAAAAAAACCTTTTGGTCTATCTGTTAGCCACTTATCCTTTCTGTCTATTTCTACCATTTTTAAGGCACAAGGAGATAAGTTGTCCTTAAGGCTTCAAGCCTTGGTGAACACCACCTACGGTACAGCTGGAAGGAATTCTCCCAAGATATGATCCTGCTTTAGCACATGCCAGTGATTACAGACAATCTGCTGTTTTTTTATCTATTTCTCTGTTAAAGCGAGTAATTAATGGAATTAAATTCTGCGTGGTTTCTTTCTTATTATCCATTTTTAGCAGACTTTCTCTATTTAGTTTTCCTGCTTTATTTTTTGCGGCTTCAATTTAATACTTTTTCTCAATAAATCTTTTTTCGAGGATTTTTGCTTGTTCATTGTAAATCGGAACAATTTCTCCTTATTCTTCAGAGTTATCGATAAGGGATACTATTTAACCTTTTTTTATGGTGGCAAATGGGAGTTGAGGAGAAAATGTATGCAGTCGACAGTTTTAAAATATGTCTTAGTATGTATTGTATTATTTTGAATATAAATACAGAGGTCTAAAAAAGTGATTTCTGTTTGACTAAAATTTGAAGTAAAGGTTGCATTTAAAGTGTTAGTATTTAAATAGGTTAAAAAATTGATTAAAAGTTCATCCTCACCTCTCCATATAAAAACGATATCATCTATATAGCTGTGCCATAGGACCAGGTTTGCGCAAAAGGAATTATTGTAGTAAATATTCCCATGCTCCCAAAAATAAATTAGTGTAGCTTGGCGCAAACCTGGTCCCCATGGCGGTGCCATAAAGCTGACGATAAAATTGGCCTTTGAATAAACAATAATTAGGAGTTAAGATAAATCTAATTGCATCTAAAATAAATTGTGCCTGTAGTGCACTTAAAACGTTTTTTCTTTTAGAATTCTTCCAACAGCGTCACACCCTTTATCATGGTTAATGACTGTGTTTAAGGATGTTACATCCACTGTGCAAATAATAAAATTATCTTGCCATTCCACTTATTTTAATACATTTATAATGTGGGTGGTGTCTTTTATATGGGACGGGAGATTGGTAGCAAGTCTGTAAGAATGTATCGATGTATTGAGATAGATGTGAGATGGCTGAATCCACTCCATAAATGATAGGTCTCCCTGGGTGTCTTAACGCATCCTTATGAATTTTGGGGAGAAAGTAAAAGATTGTAATTTTTAGGAAATTATTATTTAAAAATGTAATTTCATGATTGTTTAAAATTCCTATATTTTTACCTTTTGTTAACAAGTATTTCCATCTCTTGTAAGTAATTTTTGTTGGATTGCTTGTCTACCAAAGGAGCAGAACTGTATTTATATAATTTTTTGCCCTCTCACCAGTGTGCTCACACAATTATATTCCATACAGTATTTGCGCTTTATTCTTTAATCCTCATCCAAGGTAAATGTGGTCTAGTCCTTGACATTTCAGAACCCTTTCATTGCCGCTGTGCATTTTCCTCGAATCTTGAAATGAGAGCATACAGTTATTGATGGAACCTAGGTGTTCTAAGATAGATATCTATAGTTTGTTTATAAGTTTTACCAATATACTTCAAAATACATTCGTGTAGCCATGTGGAGCATGCCTTCAGTCTCACAGATTATAAAGTGACGAGTTTCGTATGTTTGTGTGTCATTCCAGTTGTTAAACTAATTTTGTTGGTCATGAATTGGCATATTTTACAGCAGCTGCACTTAAAAGCCCATTCCTATTTTGATTTGCTGGAATGAAGTGATTACAGTACAATATGTACCAACTTCTTAGAGACTTATCTCTCCTGCTAACCATAGTTGGAACTGATTGCAGAACCTCTTTGAGATCCTCCAGAAGGATATGCTAATGTTTTTATAAAATAATTTTTATAGCTTGGTTAAAAGTACTGTGACAAGGTGAAGTCAACCCCTATCAGTTATGCCTGGGAAACATATGTCTGAGTGCTTCATCCAGCACTCAGAAGGTTAACTCAGGAGGAAGCTAGGTAATCAGGAGGTAAGCTGACACTTGATAACAGCAAGGTATAAAAGGATGTTGTTGTTACGCCGATGCTCACCACAAACCGGGACCGGACCGCGGGGCTGAGGTGGGGTTATATAATCACCGACCTGAGTCCACGCAGACTGATCCGGAGTGCGCAGTTCATAGTCGTACATCGCAGGGTCAGGATTGGAGAAGGCAGCATCGTCGTTAATGAAGCAGGAGTTCGGCAACAGGAAATCAGGAGTGCCCCGCTTCAGCTTAGGAGCGTGAGCGCGGGGGTGGCTTCTGCGCGAGGAGCGGCCTCGGCCCATGACGCCGATCTCAGCAGGAGGAGACAGCAGGCTGGCCGAAGTTCACCGCAGGGCAGCGTCGGGAAGAACCAACGCTTCAGCGCAGAAGTCCAAGGCAGGCCACTGCTAGAGGATCGCAGCAGGCCGCAGGACAGGAAGGGTAGCCACTGCTAGGAGGGAATGCAGCAGTTACCAGTGCTGGCATCAACGCTTCAGCACAGACGTCCAGGGTAGGCCACTGCAAGGAGATAGCAGCAGGCCAGTGCTGGCAACAACGCTTCAGCACAGACGTCCCGGGTAGGCCACTGCAAGGAGATAGCAGCAGGCCAGTGCTGGCAACAACGCTTCAGCACAGACGTCCAGGGTAGGCCACTGCAAGGAGATAGCAGCAGGCCAGTGCTGGCAACAACGCTTCAGCACAGACGTCCAGGACCAGGCCTCTGGATACTCAGGAACTTGGAAGGTAAGAACGCTAGGAGAGAGGCCTGGGGTGGTTTGTGGCAGAGACAGTAACATAGAGGTAGGAATAGTTATGCTCGGCGCTGGTTCAGAGCCAACGCCTAGAATATAAAGGGCGGAGATCCAATCACAGGAGGAGGGTGTGTGAGAATTCCTCCAATGAAGTAGCACAGGGCAGAAGCTGCAATGAGAGGCAGCACCTGTGCCATAGATTGCCAGAGGAAGCCTGCAACTGCACATGTCTGCAAGGCAATAGTCAAAGCCAGTAGTGGATTCCTTACAGTACCCCCCCCTTCAGGTGAGACCTCCGGACGAACAAGATCCATCACAGATTTGGGGGACATGGAATTGTTCCTAAACCTCCTTAGGCGAGAGGTGGCGTTGAAAGCCCATAGTTTGTTGGGATTCCTTACAGTACCCCCACCACTGGGTGAAAAGCCTGGGTGAACAGGACCATTCATAGGTCTGGGAGACATTGAGTTGTTCCTGAAGTGTCTCCGGCGAGAATTAGGTCCACAATCCAGATGTACATTGGCGAGTGCCATGAAAGACAGCGGTGGTACTGCAGTTCTTGGTACATGGACAATGGGACCTGAGGGCTCTGGAATGGGAACATCGGAAGGACGGTAGCCAGGTGTCCGGTGCATAGTAATAGTCCAAGAGTACGGGACACAGGACACAGATTGTCGGACAAAAATGGCAGAGGGAACTTCAGAGAAGGCAATGTCTTTGGTGAAATCAGCACGGAGGAAGTTGCGAGAGTCTTTAGCTTCCAAGGAATTCCGGGTGGTGGTTAGCAAGGGAATGGGGCGGGAGGGTTCACTACACACTATTGCAGCGGTACTTTTGATACCAAGCAGGGTTGCTATCCCAAGCAATTTGCGAGAGTCTGTAGCAGTGTGTATGCAACTCATGGTACTGGCAGTTGAAGAAGGATCCGCTTCCTTTGGTTTGTGATCTTTAGAGAGAATCAAATCCGAAATTGTGGCCTTGGCGAAGGACATAATAAGCATGTCTATACCCATAGTGGACCCATAGAGAACAGGAACGGACGCTTCAGGTAAAGCGACGAGGTCCAGTAAGGGTGTCTTCGTCTTAGGGAGAGGCCAATTGCCATACAGATTGGGCACTTTGGGCACCGCACAGAGACCTGCGAGTAAGGAGTCTGTTTGAAAGGTGAGAAAACAGATTTTATCCAAAAAACAAGGCAGGCGGTTAAGCGGTGCATCAACCTTAGGGAAAAAAGTCTTGGGGTTAAAGCTGGGTGCCTCCAACACAGAGAAAGAAGACAGAGAACTAGAGCTTGGCTTCGGAGTGGAGGTCCCAGGTACCCAGGTCTCACATGATACTGTGGGAGAAGCAATGCAAATTGTTACTGTTTTAAACATAGGGTCTTTAACATCGGTAGCTCCAGGCACCTTTTTGAGAGGTAACCCTAGTTTTGGGACAGGACAGTCAATAGCAAGTACCCCAAGTATTGTGGAAGACACAGAGAAAAATAAGTCCATTTTAAAGACGGGATCTTCTGAAAAAAGGGAACGTTCCAAATGCGATACCCCTGAGTTCGTGGTAGTAGACATACAGTCAGTAGTGGATACCCCGAATACTGTGGGCGAATCAGCGTGAAACAGTATTATTACAGGAATGGGCATCCCAGACTTAAAGTCATTTTTAATCATCCCGGAGGCTGTGGCATGATCCGTGAGAGAAACTGGGGTAAACTCTCCAACAGACACAAGGGACATCTTGCTTGTTACAGAATTGGGTCCCTGAGAATCCCTAGTGAGGGCATCAGACTCCATGGGAGACTTAGTGACAGGGGTTTTGGAACTGATTAAAGGAATGGCAGGTATCACAGATTTACTAGGAGAAATACCTTGCAAAACAGAAATTTTAGTAAAGGTGATAGGCATCACAGATAGGGCAGACAGAAGTAAGCTAGGCAAGGTTGCTTCTATAACAGAAGATTTGGCAGCGGCAAAGCTTAACTCAGCGGCTGCTGGAGAACTTTTAACTACAGTGAGAAGGGACTGCAGTTTTACAAAGTCAGGGATAAAGGGAGTCTCAAACTTGAAAGCCTGATCATTCAAAAAGAAGGGCCCTAACTTTAATGGTACTGAGGGAGCAACAGCAGATACGCTGATCTCAGAAGGGGTCACTTGGAAAGGAGAATAATATGTACTGTTCGCTTTAAACCCTAGGATTTGGGAAAAGGAGAACTCAGACAGTACAAGTGGGGCAACCATGACTGTGCTGGCCTCTGAAGTGGGTATTTGGGAAAGAGTGTCTGGGACTTCAGAAACGACAACAGATTCCACGAAAAGGGGTCTATGCTCAGAAGCAGGGGTCTCAGCTCTCTGAGTGACAGGCGGGGTGAGTGAAATACCTAGGAGTAGGGATTCTGCGAACAGGTTTAGAGAAACAAACGGCTCCAGAGTACTTTTTACTGGAGCCAGTATTATTGCCGAAAGTTCAGGGGGCATAACCCCGAGAATTTTAGCCGAGTCAGAGGACAAAAGGGGTTGATCCTCTGAGGCTAAGGAGGTGTCCCTGACTGACGAACTAAAGGGATCTACCAAGGAAGGTTCACAGGGCTGGCCTGCAGGGGTTAACATAGGAAAAACCCCAAGGGTTAAATTGCTCTGTACCTGAGAATCAGAGAAATAGAAGCTAGTCTCCGAGAGTGGGGTCATAGGGGGTTCTGCCTCTTGCCCTAGGGACCTAACATTAGAGTGCGGAATACTAGGGTTAGCAGTAGGGACCTCACAGAGCAGACTAGCAGGGGTTAATACAGAAAAAACCTCGGAAACAGAGCTTAGAATTTTTGGTTTAGGAAAAGAGGGCAAACAGTATTCATTCTCTGGTGCTAGGGAAGACACACTGACCTGGGGACTGCAGGGATTTACAGTGGGGGACGCATAAGCCTGACTAGCAGGGGTTAAGACCGAGATAACCTCATGGACAGAATTTAGGGAGGTTAACTCAGGATTAGGGAGCGTGGCAGCTTCTTCCATAGCGGGCAGCGACAGAGAAATGGTTTGACCATTCTTAGGAGAGGGAGGTACCCCCACAGGTTTAGCAACAGAACTGACAGAAAAGGGTTTGTGAATAGTCTGTGCGTGGGCAGCAAGTAGAGGTTCACGCTCGCTTATGTTTTTGTCAAAGTCCAGGAATAATTTAAGGGTGGTGTCTATGGCCTGAGCCGGTACCCCAAAATCCGCAGGTTCAAGACCTGGAGTAGACATAAGAAGGAGTAGTTTGGAGTACTGGGCTTGTAACATCTTCTTCACCTCTCTACATTCCTGAGACCTTGTAAGTATTTCTTTACGAGTCAGTCTTTCTGCGGGGGTTAACCCTTCATACATACAGGCAAGATTAGGTGGAGGCAGTCTTTCAAACAGATACTGTTTTTCAAACAGGGACTGGTCCGCAGCCTGGGACATAGGTACAGTTAAACATTTACCAACCCCCGCCACGGCGCGGTCCGGTTTTAATGGGCCGAGCATACTGTTACGCCGATGCTCATCACAAACCGGGACCGGACCGCGGGGCTGAGGTGGGGTTATATAATCACCGACCTGAGTCCACGCAGACTGATCCGGAGTGCGCAGTTCATAGTCGTACATCGCAGGGTCAGGATTGGAGAAGGCAGCATCGTCGTTAATGAAGCAGGAGTTCGGCAACAGGAAATCAGGAGTGCCCCGCTTCAGCTTAGGAGCGTGAGCGCGGGGGTGGCTTCTGCGCGAGGAGCGGCCTCGGCCCATGACGCCGATCTCAGCAGGAGGAGACAGCAGGCTGGCCGAAGTTCACCGCAGGGCAGCGTCGGGAAGAACCAACGCTTCAGCGCAGAAGTCCAAGGCAGGCCACTGCTAGAGGATCGCAGCAGGCCGCAGGAAAGGAAGGGTAGCCACTGCTAGGAGGGAATGCAGCAGTTACCAGTGCTGGCATCAACGCTTCAGCACAGGCGTCCAGGGTAGGCCACTGCAGGAGAATAGCAGCAGGCCGCAGGACAGGAAGGGTAGCCACTGCTAGGAGGGAATGCAGCAGTTACCAGTGCTGGCATCAACGCTTCAGCACAGACGTCCAGGGTAGGCCACTGCAAGGAGATAGCAGCAGGCCAGTGCTGGCAACAACGCTTCAGCACAGACGTCCCGGGTAGGCCACTGCAAGGAGATAGCAGCAGGCCAGTGCTGGCAACAACGCTTCAGCACAGACGTCCAGGGTAGGCCACTGCAAGGAGATAGCAGCAGGCCAGTGCTGGCAACAACGCTTCAGCACAGACGTCCAGGACCAGGCCTCTGGATACTCAGGAACTTGGAAGGTAAGAACGCTAGGAGAGAGGCCTGGGGTGGTTTGTGGCAGAGACAGTAACATAGAGGTAGGAATAGTTATGCTCGGCGCTGGTTCAGAGCCAACGCCTAGAATATAAAGGGCGGAGATCCAATCACAGGAGGAGGGTGTGTGAGAATTCCTCCAATGAAGTAGCACAGGGCAGAAGCTGCAATGAGAGGCAGCACCTGTGCCATAGATTGCCAGAGGAAGCCTGCAACTGCACATGTCTGCAAGGCAATAGTCAAAGCCAGTAGTGGATTCCTTACAGTACCCCCCCCTTCAGGTGAGACCTCCGGACGAACAAGATCCATCACAGATTTGGGGGACATGGAATTGTTCCTAAACCTCCTTAGGCGAGAGGTGGCGTTGAAAGCCCATAGTTTGTTGGGATTCCTTACAGTACCCCCACCACTGGGTGAAAAGCCTGGGTGAACAGGACCATTCATAGGTCTGGGAGACATTGAGTTGTTCCTGAAGTGTCTCCGGCGAGAATTAGGTCCACAATCCAGATGTACATTGGCGAGTGCCATGAAAGACAGCGGTGGTACTGCAGTTCTTGGTACATGGACAATGGGACCTGAGGGCTCCGGAATGGGAACATCGGAAGGACGGTAGCCAGGTGTCCGGTGCATAGTAATAGTCCAAGAGTACGGGACACAGGACACAGATTGTCGGACAAAAATGGCAGAGGGACCTTCAGAGAAGGCAATGTCTTTGGTGAAATCAGCACGGAGGAAGTTGCGAGAGTCTTTAGCTTCCAAGGAATTCCGGGTGGTGGTTAGCAAGGGAATGGGGCGGGAGGGTTCACTACACACTATTGCAGCGGTACTTTTGATACCAAGCAGGGTTGCTATCCCAAGCAATTTGCTAGAGTCTGTAGCAGTGTGTATGCAACTCATGGTACTGGCAGTTGAAGAAGGATCCGCTTCCTTTGGTTTGTGATCTTTAGAGAGAATCAAATCCGAAATTGTGGCCTTGGCGAAGGACATAATAAGCATGTCTATACCCATAGTGGACCCATAGAGAACAGGAACGGACGCTTCAGGTAAAGCGACGAGGTCCAGTAAGGGTGTCTTCGTCTTAGGGAGAGGCCAATTGCCATACAGATTGGGCACTTTGGGCACCGCACAGAGACCTGCGAGTAAGGAGTCTGTTTGAAAGGTGAGAAAACAGATTTTATCCAAAAAACAAGGCAGGCGGTTAAGCGGTGCATCAACCTTAGGGAAAAAAGTCTTGGGGTTAAAGCTGGGTGCCTCCAACACAGAGAAAGAAGACAGAGAACTAGAGCTTGGCTTCGGAGTGGAGGTCCCAGGTACCCAGGTCTCACATGATACTGTGGGAGAAGCAATGCAAATTGTTACTGTTTTAAACATAGGGTCTTTAACATCGGTAGCTCCAGGCACCTTTTTGAGAGGTAACCCTAGTTTTGGGACAGGACAGTCAATAGCAAGTACCCCAAGTATTGTGGAAGACACAGAGAAAAATAAGTCCATTTTAAAGACGGGATCTTCTGAAAAAAGGGAACGTTCCAAATGCGATACCCCTGAGTTCGTGGTAGTAGACATACAGTCAGTAGTGGATACCCCGAATACTGTGGGCGAATCAGCGTGAAACAGTATTATTACAGGAATGGGCATCCCAGACTTAAAGTCATTTTTAATCATCCCGGAGGCTGTGGCATGATCCGTGAGAGAAACTGGGGTAAACTCTCCAACAGACACAAGGGACATCTTGCTTGTTACAGAATTGGGTCCCTGAGAATCCCTAGTGAGGGCATCAGACTCCATGGGAGACTTAGTGACAGGGGTTTTGGAACTGATTAAAGGAATGGCAGGTATCACAGATTTACTAGGAGAAATACCTTGCAAAACAGAAATTTTAGTAAAGGTGATAGGCATCACAGATAGGGCAGACAGAAGTAAGCTAGGCAAGGTTGCTTCTATAACAGAAGATTTGGCAGCGGCAAAGCTTAACTCAGCGGCTGCTGGAGAACTTTTAACTACAGTGAGAAGGGACTGCAGTTTTACAAAGTCAGGGATAAAGGGAGTCTCAAACTTGAAAGCCTGATCATTCAAAAAGAAGGGCCCTAACTTTAATGGTACTGAGGGAGCAACAGCAGATACGCTGATCTCAGAAGGGGTCACTTGGAAAGGAGAATAATATGTACTGTTCGCTTTAAACCCTAGGATTTGGGAAAAGGAGAACTCAGACAGTACAAGTGGGGCAACCACGACTGTGCTGGCCTCTGAAGTGGGTATTTGGGAAAGAGTGTCTGGGACTTCAGAAACGACAACAGATTCCACGAAAAGGGGTCTATGCTCAGAAGCAGGGGTCTCAGCTCTCTGAGTGACAGGCGGGGTGAGTGAAATACCTAGGAGTAGGGATTCTGCGAACAGGTTTAGAGAAACAAACGGCTCCAGAGTACTTTTTACTGGAGCCAGTATTATTGCCGAAAGTTCAGGGGGCATAACCCCGAGAATTTTAGCCGAGTCAGAGGACAAAAGGGGTTGATCCTCTGAGGCTAAGGAGGTGTCCCTGACTGACGAACTAAAGGGATCTACCAAGGAAGGTTCACAGGGCTGGCCTGCAGGGGTTAACATAGGAAAAACCCCAAGGGTTAAATTGCTCTGTACCTGAGAATCAGAGAAATAGAAGCTAGTCTCCGAGAGTGGGGTCATAGGGGGTTCTGCCTCTTGCCCTAGGGACCTAACATTAGAGTGCGGAATACTAGGGTTAGCAGTAGGGACCTCACAGAGCAGACTAGCAGGGGTTAATACAGAAAAAACCTCGGAAACAGAGCTTAGAATTTTTGGTTTAGGAAAAGAGGGCAAACAGTATTCATTCTCTGGTGCTAGGGAAGACACACTGACCTGGGGACTGCAGGGATTTACAGTGGGGGACGCATAAGCCTGACTAGCAGGGGTTAAGACCGAGATAACCTCATGGACAGAATTTAGGGAGGTTAACTCAGGATTAGGGAGCGTGGCAGCTTCTTCCATAGCGGGCAGCGACAGAGAAATGGTTTGACCATTCTTAGGAGAGGGAGGTACCCCCACAGGTTTAGCAACAGAACTGACAGAAAAGGGTTTGTGAATAGTCTGTGCGTGGGCAGCAAGTAGAGGTTCACGCTCGCTTATGTTTTTGTCAAAGTCCAGGAATAATTTAAGGGTGGTGTCTATGGCCTGAGCCGGTACCCCAAAATCCGCAGGTTCAAGACCTGGAGTAGACATAAGAAGGAGTAGTTTGGAGTACTGGGCTTGTAACATCTTCTTCACCTCTCTACATTCCTGAGACCTTGTAAGTATTTCTTTACGAGTCAGTCTTTCTGCGGGGGTTAACCCTTCATACATACAGGCAAGATTAGGTGGAGGCAGTCTTTCAAACAGATACTGTTTTTCAAACAGGGACTGGTCCGCAGCCTGGGACATAGGTACAGTTAAACATTTACCAACCCCCGCCACGGCGCGGTCCGGTTTTAATGGGCCGAGCATACTGTTACGCCGATGCTCATCACAAACCGGGACCGGACCGCGGGGCTGAGGTGGGGTTATATAATCACCGACCTGAGTCCACGCAGACTGATCCGGAGTGCGCAGTTCATAGTCGTACATCGCAGGGTCAGGATTGGAGAAGGCAGCATCGTCGTTAATGAAGCAGGAGTTCGGCAACAGGAAATCAGGAGTGCCCCGTTTCAGCTTAGGAGCGTGAGCGCGGGGGTGGCTTCTGCGCGAGGAGCGGCCTCGGCCCATGACGCCGATCTCAGCAGGAGGAGACAGCAGGCTGGCCGAAGTTCACCGCAGGGCAGCGTCGGGAAGAACCAACGCTTCAGCGCAGAAGTCCAAGGCAGGCCACTGCTAGAGGATCGCAGCAGGCCGCAGGAAAGGAAGGGTAGCCACTGCTAGGAGGGAATGCAGCAGTTACCAGTGCTGGCATCAACGCTTCAGCACAGGCGTCCAGGGTAGGCCACTGCAGGAGAATAGCAGCAGGCCGCAGGACAGGAAGGGTAGCCACTGCTAGGAGGGAATGCAGCAGTTACCAGTGCTGGCATCAACGCTTCAGCACAGACGTCCAGGGTAGGCCACTGCAAGGAGATAGCAGCAGGCCAGTGCTGGCAACAACGCTTCAGCACAGACGTCCCGGGTAGGCCACTGCAAGGAGATAGCAGCAGGCCAGTGCTGGCAACAACGCTTCAGCACAGACGTCCAGGGTAGGCCACTGCAAGGAGATAGCAGCAGGCCAGTGCTGGCAACAACGCTTCAGCACAGACGTCCAGGACCAGGCCTCTGGAAACTCAGGAACTTGGAAGGTAAGAACGCTAGGAGAGAGGCCTGGGGTGGTTTGTGGCAGAGACAGTAACATAGAGGTAGGAATAGTTATGCTCGGCGCTGGTTCAGAGCCAACGCCTAGAATATAAAGGGCGGAGATCCAATCACAGGAGGAGGGTGTGTGAGAATTCCTCCAATGAAGTAGCACAGGGCAGAAGCTGCAATGAGAGGCAGCACCTGTGCCATAGATTGCCAGAGGAAGCCTGCAACTGCACATGTCTGCAAGGCAATAGTCAAAGCCAGTAGTGGATTCCTTACAGTTGTTACTGGCAGTAGCTGGCTGCCTTAGACCAGAGCACGCTGCTATGTGAGCTGCTAGCCAGACGGATTCAACCAAAGTAAGCATTGTTAATTTGTTTTCCTGACTGCTTAAAGGACACTTACGGTTTGGTAAATGGTTTAGCCAGCCAGCCTGCTAGATAGGCCTGGAGTGTTAGTCAGTTCTCCCAATGTGGAGCAGGTTTTGTTTTGGTTTAAAGGGACAGTGTACCCACATGTTATGTTATGTTGTGGAGAAATAAAGCCACTGAACGTTTTCATTATCCTGAAACTACACGTGTGGACTGTTCCCTGACTTCGGCTACAGGCCGTCCTGCCACAGGTGGTGTCAGAAGGTGGATGTCGGACGGCCCCTGTATCTGAAGGGCCACACAAAAAAAATGGAGACAATTTTTTCTCACTTCCTTGAGCAGCAGCTCCAGCTAGCAGAGAAGCAAGCTGAGCGACAAGCCCAGCAAGATGAGCAACAGGCCCGGCGAGAGGAAAAGCTACTCCAACTGCTGGCCGAAGGCTCAGCCACAGTCAGACCAGAGATTCCCAATAACCCACCCGTGATGCTGCATAAAATGAAGCCAACCGAAGACCCAGAGGCATTTCTCCTCACTTTTGAAAGGGTAGCCACGGCCCACGGATGGACAGTTGATCGCTGGGTAACGACTCTGGCTCCACTCCTCATAGGAGAAGCTCAGGCAGCCTACCAGGCTCTTCCAGCAGACGAGGCCATGGACTATCAGCAACTAAAGGCTGCTATTCTGGATCGCCTAGGCCTCACTCCAGAGACCTACCGACAGAGGTTCCGGACAGTCAAATATACAAACAGAGACAGACCCCGGGTTGTAGCCCACCGCTTAGTAGACTTATGTACCAGGTGGATGCAACCGGAGAAGCATACCAAGGCAGAGATCCTTGAACAGTTTATGCTCAAGCAGTTCATACAGATACTGCCCCTTCCTCCCGCTCCTGGGTAAAAAGACACGCTGCATTTTCCCTGGATTCAGCGGTCCGCTTGGTGGAAAACTTCCTTGGCGACGACACCCAACAGGATAGCTGGGAACGGTCCGTGCAAACACCAGTTGATTCCGGTGATGCCAGAGGCAGGAGAGCAGACAATCGAGGGGTCTACAACCCGCCAGCTCGGGAGATCCAGTCAACCCGATCGGAAGACCCTTTCCTATCTCGGAGGGTTCCTGGTACAAACTCCCGCAGAGACGCCCGTCCCGGGTCCGAGGCCATTGGATCACTCAAGGGAGGCCGCCACCCACAGTATTCCCCGAGAACCTGGACTCCCGTCACCCATCCGGTGGAGAGGATACCACCACCAACCAGAAGGGAGGATCCCATCACACAGCGGAGAGGTCCAAACACCGAGCCCCGTCGAGAGCTTCCGCTGACGACCGAGTTTGCGGACTCAGGAGATGATGAGATGGACTGTTCATATGGCAGAACCACTGCCCCAGCTTATCTCCGAGGGGACCACTGTAGAGGGAGAGGGGGGTTGGCCCGGCATTAAAGGAGTTGCACCCCATATGGCCACCCCCTGACCTCACCAGGGAGGCAAGGGGTTAACTGGACTGCGGTCCAGGAATGTGGTTTACACCTTGTCATGTCATGAAAATGTATGTTCCCCTGTTCCCATGTTTCATTATAATCCTGTATTTTAATGTTTTAAAGTGCATTTCTGTATCTCCAGTTCTGGAGGTCGCAGAGAGTTGATATTTGGCCAATGTGTGGAGTCACTGTAGGCATTAAGAACTGGCAAATTTCGACCCACTGAGCCCACCAGAATGGAACGTATTAATATGTGTAGATATTAAAGTGTATATGTATGGTATTTTGGATCTGCTCTGAAAAATGCAGACTCCATCTGCTATGCTAATAGCTCATGAAGGGCAGCCGGCTGATTGAGCCTAAGCACTGTGATCAAAAGTTAAACTGTCCTGATTGTTTACAATAAGTACTAATCAACAGACCAAGTACTAATCAGACTCTGCCACTCTAATTGTTACCTGAGGGCGGAGAATCATCAAACTGGAGTGGTTTGTAAGTGTAATGTCTACACCTACAAACAATGCAGATACTTCATTTGGTAAACTGGTCGTCGCCCCTGATTTAATTATGGGGCTACCCATAGAGTCCCAGTACACATGGGCTAATTAGCTGGGGGGCATGGGTTAATCTGTGTCTCCACGTTAGGGATTGGATACAGATAATTGTTCACCAATAGTCTGTATTCAATGTTAAGAATAGGGTTACACAGGTATATAAACGGTGTCAACCCTACAGTTTTTAGTTCTTCTGATTCCACCTGGAATGTCACCGAATTGCTGGAGAATTGCTAGCTGATACTTCTCCATCCCCCAACCCTAAGTAAGTGTTACCTTCTTGCCTGTTAATTGTACTATATTGCTGTGTTCACCTTTGTCAAGGAATAAATTATATTTTATTATATCTAAGCCTCGTTAAATTCAACCCAGATATTTGGTGTTCATTATACCTTGTCATAAGCTACCGTGACAACCACAATCCGTGGTTAGTCCCAACATCTCTGGAGGGGAAAATAGTAAAAGCCATGCTGGACTCGGGATCTGGAAAAACCCTGATCCTAGAGGGATTAATTCCAAGCAACAGACTATCCTATGACTCTCCGTGGAATATCGAGTGTATCAATGGGGATACAAAGAGATACCCGACGGCGAACATTCTACTGCGTATCAAGGATCAGGAGGCTAGCCTACTAGTGGGAGTTGCTCCCTGGCTACCTGCTGCTGTTCTACTTGGCCGAGACTGGCCCTACTTCAAAACATTGTTGGCCCCTACTCCTACGGAGCCTACTTCTCTGGTACCGGAGAAGCCCGGAGACTTGTTTCCTTTTTCCCCAGAGATTTTCCCCCATAGACACCACGTCCCAAAGACACGTAAACAGAGACGTGCGGAAAAAGTGGACTGGTTAAGAAAGGCTGGGACTCTTGGTAACATTGGTCAGCCCAAAGGACTGCAGGTCATGGCCGGAGATGACCAGGGTGGGGAACAGATAGATATAGGAATTTTGCCAGACCTGGATCTTCCTGACTTCCATCAGAGGCCGAGGGAAGACCCAGCTCTGGCTAGACAATATGAGAAGGTGATACAAGTCAACAACAAGATAATGGATGAACAAGGTGTAAGAGTGTTTCCACATTTTGAACTATTGAATTACATCCTATATCGAGTGAATAAGGTTACACAAACAGGGGAG
Organism: Ascaphus truei; assembly: GCF_040206685.1. NCBI lineage: Eukaryota > Metazoa > Chordata > Amphibia > Anura > Ascaphidae > Ascaphus > Ascaphus truei. The sequence goes on from NC_134488.1 coordinate 2,200,170, forward strand.
GTCATTCGACAGATGCTAGTCCCTAAAGGGTTGATTAAAACAGTGTTCACCCTAGCCCATACTCTCCCATGGGGTGGTCATTTGGGCAGGGATAAGACCACGGACCGCATCTCGTCCCGGTTTTATTGGCCAGGCATACATGGTGACATCATGAAACTATGTGAGACATGTCCTGAATCCCAGTTAACTAGCCAAAAAGGACAGAAGCCGGCTCCCTTGGTCCCTCTGCCCTTGCTAGCCGTCCCATTCGAGAGAATTGGGGTATATCTGGTCGGACCTTTAGAACCCTCTGCGAATTGACATAAATTTATATTCGTTGTTGTAGATTATGCCACCAGATATCCTGAGGCCTTCCCGCTGAGATCAGCCACTGCTAAACAGGTTGCTCACAGGCTGTTAGAACTGTTCTCTAGGGTAGGACTTCCCCAAGTAATGTTAACTGACCAGGGAACAAATTTCATGGCAAAGTTAATGCAGGATGTCCTGAAGTTATTGGAGGTAAAATCCGTCCGGAACTCAGTCTACCATCCTCAGACTGATGGATTGGTAGAGAGGTTTAACCGTACTTTAAAAACCATGCTTAGGAAGTTTGTGGACACTGAAAAGCAAGCTTGGGATGAACTTCTCCCTTTCCTATTGTTTGCGGTACGAGAAGTTCCCCAATCATCCACAGGCTTCTCCCCATTTGAGCTCCTATATGGACGCCAACCTCTGGGTATTCTCGACCAACTGAAGGAATCCTGGGAGGAGGAGCCCTCCCCCTCCAAGAATACCCTTCAGTATGTCATACTGCTGCGGCACAGTTAATTCGAGCATTTGCCCGTTCTGTGCCGCAGCAGTAGCCTGGCGCGCGCCCGAGTGTGACGGGCGCACGCCGAAGCAGCGGAAGAGCGCCCTCCGATCGGGGCGCTCTCCCTACCGCTGCCGGGTCCGCCGGGTCCCCCGGAACCCCCTGCCGCTGTCCCGCGATCGCGGGACACCAGGGCTCCCTCGGGGAGCCCCTGGACACGCGTGCAGGGGGCGCACGCTCCCGATGACGCGTGACCGCGCGTCTATGACGCGCGGCACGCCGAGGGGCGGCCACTAGCAAGCCGGGAGATTTCCCGGCTTGCAGTACCGACCACACTTCAATAAAGTGTGTCGGTAGTGTAGAAATTAGAAACCGCCTAGACATGATAGGTCGGTTTGCTAAGGAAAGCTTCAAATCTGTTCAAGAACGTCAAGAGAGGCAGTACAACCAAAATGCCCACTTGAGGGTCTTCCAACCTGGGGACCAAGTGATGCTACTACTACCGACATCAGAGAGTAAACTCCTTGCAAAGTGGCAGGGTCCTTTCCAAGTTCTCCGCCGCACCGGGGAGGTGAACTATGAAATCTCTCAACCAGGGTCCAGGAAGGGTAAACAAATCTACCACGTAAACCTCCTGAAACCCTGGAAAACGATGAGATTGCTGTTCATCCACCCTCGGGAAGGAGAGACGGATTTGGGTCCACAGCCTCCAAAGGGTAGTACGTACAATGACCATCAGGTTCCCGTGGGAGGGCAGTTAACAACGGAACAAAGGTCAGACCTACTAGAATTATGTGACCAGTTCCCAGATGTTTTTTCTGAGCTGCCAGGGCAGACAGATTTAGTGTCCCATAGGATTGAGACAGAACCTGGCGTAAAAGTACGGTCCCGTCCCTATAGATTGCCAGAGGGCCGAAAAGACCTGGTAGATAATAGACATGTTGGAATTGGGCGTGATCGATGAGTCCCACAGCGAATGGTGTAGTCCTATAGTGTTGGTCCCTAAACCAGATGGGAAGGTGAGGTTTTGTGTGGATCTGCGAAAGGTAAATGCTGTATCCAGATTCGATGCATACCCTGCCTACGGTGGATGAATTGCGTGACTCGCTTGGTAAAGCAGAGTATATCTCCACCCTAGATCTCACGAAAGGATATTGGCAGATACCTCTAGTGGAAGAATCCAAATGCAAAACTGCCTTCGCCACCCCTCTCGGTTTATACCAATTCGTCACTATGCCATTTGGGTTACATGGAGCTCCACCCACGTTCCAAAGGTTAATGGACAAGGTGCTACGACCCCATAGGGCATATGCCGCGGCCTACTTGGATGACATTGTCATCTATAGCAGACACTGGCAGTCTCATATAAAAAGGTTAAGGGCAGTCCTAATGTCCTTAAGAGAAGCAGGGCTCACTGCAAATCCGAAAAAATGTGCCCTGGATAAATCCACTACAAAATAGTTGGGCAATGCCGTTGGGGGAGGGATAGTAAGGCCACTAGCTAGCAAGGTGGTCGCCATAAAGGAAGTCCCCACCCCACAGACAAAGACACAGGTCCGCTCCCTTTTGGGGTTAGCAGGGTATTACAGGCGGTTTATCCCCAATTTTTCAGAACTTTCTGTACCCCTAACAGATCTGACAAAAAAGAGTGCCCCGACCCAAGTTAAATGGTTTTGGGAGTGCCAAGACGCCTTTGACATGCTAAAAAAGTGCCTGTCAGAGGGCCCCGCTCTTCGGAGCCCAGATTTTAAAGAGCCCTTCATCATCCAGACGGATGCCTCAGAGGTAGGACCGTGAGCAGTGCTGTCCCAGCAATTTGATGGTGTTGAACACCCCATACTGTTCATCAGCCGGAAGCTGTTCCCAAGGGAAGTGATGTATTCCATCATTGAGAAGGAGTGTCTCGCTGTAAAATGGGCAATTGAGGCCTTGAGACATTATGTCGCCGGAGTTCACTTCACCCTGGTCACTGACCATGCTCCCTTGAAGTGGTTAAACACCATGAAGAACACAAACTCAAGGTTGACCAGGTGGTATATGGCCCTCCAACCCTTCTCTTTTGATATTCAGCATAGACCTGGAAAGGACCATGGAAATGCTGATTTTTTGTCAAGAGAAGGAGTGGAGGGTCGGGCTTCAGCCGTGTGGGACCCTAGCCACACACAAACAGGGGAGGTATGTGACAGGGTGAAGTCAACCCCTATCAGTTATGCCTGGGAAACATATGTCTGAGTGCTTCATCCAGCACTCAGAAGGTTAACTCAGGAGGAAGCTAGGTAATCAGGAGGTAAGCTGACACCTGATAACCAGCAAGGTATAAAAGGATGTTGTTACTGGCAGTAGCTGGCTGCCTTAAACCAGAGCACGCTGCTATGTGAGCTGCTAGCCAGACGGATTCACCAACTAACTCTTTCAACCAAAGTAAGCATTGTTAATTTGTTTTCCTGAATGAATAATATACACTTATGGTTTGGTAAATGGTTTAGCCAGCCAGCCTGCTAGATAGGCCTGGAGTGTTAGTCAGTTCTCCCAATGTGGAGCAGGTTTTGTTTTGGTTTAAAGGGACAGCGTACCCACATGTTATGTTATTGAAAAATAACGCCACTGAACGTTTTCATTATCCTAAAACTACACGTGTGGACTGTTCCCTGACCTCGGCTACAGGCCGTCCTGCCACAGGTACCAATAAAGCTCACTTTTTAAAATGTTAATTTCTTTCTTTTTACTCATTAACAGACTGTCACACAAGGTGTTCTATTATAGGCTGCTTTGATGACTGTATCTTCTTTCATGGAATCTCACTAGATCTGCCTGTTTCTGGAATTTCAGAAACCTGGAGAAATTTCTCCAGATTCTTAAAAATTGCTCCAGTTGAATTCCTTTAATGAGAAATCTCAGGTGATGGTATCTGTGCACAGATAAAGTAGCTATTGTTTGCTTTCTTTTTTTAATGTACTCTGGCATGTTAAATGCTGTTGTAATCTTTGTTGATGTCAGAATTGATTTCTGCTGTCAGTCTAAGGCTGTTTACACCAAATTATTGTAGTAAGTCCAGATATACCACAAACAACGGAACAATCAGTAGGCTTCACTAAGCTAATACAAGGGCAATCTCTGCTCGAGTCAGTGCTAACTGGCATTGACTTGTGTCATGATAATATCATGAGATATTAGATAGTTTAATCCCTTTGGTGCTTGAGTGGTTAATGAGCTACACTTGTTTTAACAAAATACAAAATACTGGGTTTTAAACAGGTCAGGTGTGTTTCCTTGGTCTGCTTTGAACTTCAAAGGGACGTAATTGGGGCGGGGGACCATCCTAGATAGCCCACTCAAGGTGCCAACTGTTCTAAGCAAGTTCTATAGACATGGTCTGGGTAGAGTAGCTTCAAAGCCTCCTCTAGAAGAGGAGGGCTTATGCCGGTGCCATGAGGAAAGAATGTATTTAAGTCTGGGAAAAGATTTTGAAAATCAGATCTCACCAGAGGCATGCTTTGGACAAAGCATGTGAGACCTCATGTTCTGAACCAGTGGCCTCTCTGGGGAAAGTCCATAACATTTGGTAAAGTATAGGATTTTCTGTCTGTTTTACCCTTTTATTTTAAGAAGCTGTTCTGCCTTGTAATGTAACTATGTTTTTTGGTAATACCTTTTCTGTAATCTGAGCACTGTATATTTGTATATATTAAAACATTTAAAAAGTAATACTTTGTGCTCTGAATGAACGGATTGCATGCTATGGGGAGAGTAATTATGTTTCGGACACATTGTGCTACAACTGATATTGGTGTATTAAAGTGCATAGTTTTTTTCTATAAAAAAGGGGCCTGGGGCCCTGGCAAATATGAATCTGATATCTTTTATCATCATCTTTGCATACCCTCAGGTGGTGACAGTGGATAGATATGATTTGCAATTGAGTAGGGGTTAATATTAACTCACTGGTTCCTTGTGAGGAGAAAGATGGGGTGGCTAGAGTAGCCGTGTGTATTAACCCTGGTTGCATATCTAAGTTACATGCTCACTTGTGTACTGTTCGTGGCGTTGGTATATTGGGTTGTATTGAGGAGAGATAGAAATCATTTGAGGGTCGTTTGTGGAGGTGAAGAGTGGGGCAGCTGGTGAGCTGTGTACTAATCCTGGATCCTTTGATGGATCATTGCGGAGGTGAAAGGTGGGAGCACTTGCGAGCGTCAGTATTAACCCTTGTCCCGTATGCAGGTCACGTGCTATCCTGGTGCCATACGTGAAAACTTGTATAAAGGTTAAGCGCAGTGAATCCCCTCAATGAAGCTTGTTACATCTATGCATTTCGAAAGCTTCCGTCACATTTTGATAGTGCACATTTTTTTTAGAGATGCCATTTACTTTTACCATTTTGTAAAATCCTTCCTGAGTGATCCCAAATCACTGCAATATTTCAGTACAAATCACGTCCCATTGGAATTTGTTGTGATTTTTTTAATTAGATTTTGCACCTTAATATGACAAATTATTAAACATATAATAAACTACAAAACATTACATGCCTATATTTTTTTACTTTATTATAAACCCAGGATATATCTATATATAGTCATTGGTATTGTAGTTTGAACTCGCGTTTTCCAAAGAAGGCAGATGCTTGTCCCATAGATGAAGTATAGGCATACAGCAACCAGGGAAATCCTGATGACAAAAAAAGACACAGAGGATGTTTGTACTGCGGCGCTCCCCAAAATGTGTGGCTAAAAAATGCTATAACGCCTTTACTATATTAAGAATAATAAAAATATAAATAAGAGGTTGTGTTCGTGGTGTAAAAGAGTATATAGAAATATATACTGGCCCTTTTGATGATTTTGTGGTTGCTGCTTGATCTTGAAGAAGGGAACCCCGTGTCCTTCTTAACGTGGCAATGGTAGTGTGAAGATGGTCAGCACAAAACTCATGGACCTCACGATATTGATGAAACCAGATGAAATTGAATAAAAAAGGAATAAAAAAGGAATAAAAACACAGTATTAGTGCATAGCATCCACATGTGTGGGGGGGGGGGGGGGGGGAGGGGAGGGATAGGTGTGGATGGAGGATACGATGGAAGGGATGATGGTGAATTTCCACTATCTAATCAATGAAAACATAAACATATGGATTCAGTGACTCACACGGGCTTGTGTGGTGTCTCTCCCTCAATGCAGACTGTAGTGGGTTAATGCAGACTCATATAATGGAGTCTCAATAAACATAAAACTCACACGGCCTAATGTGAGTTCTTGCCCTCAGAGGGTGGTGTCAGCCTGTATGGGTGGTGTGTAGTCGTCTCAGCAAAATATCCCCCAATAGGTATGGATGTGTGAGTGTCTCCTCTCCCCGTTTCCCAGAAGACCAAAAGAATGTGTGCAAACCAGGGTTAGCAATATAACAGGTCTTTATTCGGTTAACAGTTAAGACATGAGCATAAACAAGCATACATGTTGTTAAAACATAAGGGTAATAAAACAATATATGACAAGGTGAAATAGACAAAACAAAAAGCACACTCACACTCAATTGCAACTTCTGTTGCCCAGCATCACAAGCCCGTGTGAGTCACTGAATCCATATGTTTATGTTTTCATTGATTAGATAGTGGAAATTCACCATCATCCCTTCCATCGTATCCTCCATCCACACCTATCCCTCCCCTCCCCCCCCCACACATGTGGATGCTATGCACTAATACTGTGTTTTTATTCCTTTTTTATTCAATTTCATCCGGTTTCATCAATATCATGAGGTCCATGAGTTTTGCGCTGACCATCTTCACACTACCATTGCCACGTTAAGAAGGACACGGGTTCCCTTCTTCAAGGTCAAGCAGCAACCACAAAATCATCAAAAGGGCCAGTATATATTTCTATATACTCTTTTACACCACGAACACAACCTCTTATTTATATTTTTATTATTCTTAATATAGTAAAGGCGTTATAGCATTTTTTAGCCACACATTTTGGGGAGCGCCGCAGTACAAACATCCTCTGAGCCTTTCTAATCCCTTCCTGGTGGCAGCACCCCATAAAAACTCTTAATATGGAAGAAGAAACCATAGAGATGGAAAACCTAGTCGAAATTAAAGAGAGTGTTTTTACAAAAAGAATTTTCAGAAGTAACAACATAGAGAACAAAATGAGAGAAATAGAGTCAGCGGAGATGGGAGATGTAGAAACAATAAATAATGAATTTGACAAACTTGAGAATTTACTCAAGAAAGAGACCAAAAAGGTCTGGGATAAAGTCTACTTAGAAAAATACTTGGACATCAAACGTATACCTAGGGGTTTACGGTTCGATAAAAAATCCTCCTTTGAACTAGCAGACATAGAATATAATGTCCAATGGGAAGAAACTATGGATGCTTGTTCATTCAGTCTAATGAAACTTATTATTAAACACCACACAAAGACCCTAATAGAAATTGATCGAGAAGTTACATTAATTCAGAAGAGATTAGAAATTTCCACAGATAATCCGACCTTCCTAAATAGGGACAAAAAACTAGCTGATGAAATAGACGCCATAGAAAAAAACCTGATAGAGTCTAAAAATAAAAAATTTAGACGAGATGAAGAAGACTATTTAGTGGGGTCCAACCCCAAATGGCAAAGGGTCACATTGGTCCCACCTACCACCCCAAGGGATAGGAAAATGTTTGAATATAGGAGTAGAGAAGATAGCAACAAAACTTTAAGACCCAACACATCGAGCTATCCAACCAATTTAGACAGACATAAAACCTATCCCAAATATGAGAACAATAAAAATGTATCATTTAATACAGAGGCTAGACACATACCACCAAGAGGATGGGAAGCGGGGAAGCTAGAAACCCCTAGAGAAAATAAGGAAATAAAAACCCAGAGTACCGAGGACGCAGTGAGTCACAAAAGGGATGAGGCAAAGAAACAAGATAGAGACCGGGAGGAACAGTGGCAGAGACACAAGTATTCCAAAGCGAATGACTATCAGGAAAGCTATCATAGAGCTAAGCCACCCACATACAACTACAGAGCTAGATCACCACTAGAACGTCGAGATAACAGGTATGAGAGAGAACGTAGCAGAGATAGGGATCGTAGATCACCTTATAAATACCATGGGTCAAATCGGGAATATAGAGAGAGACGCTATGAGAGAGAAGAGAGTCAAAGGAGACACTACCGGTCACCCCGCAAACACTATAGGGAACATAGCCAAGGAAGAGAACACAAATCCCCCCATAGGGAACAGAGGACCACATACAGAGAAAGACAGGATAAAGAACAGAGTTATGGGAAAGAGCAAAGATCACCCCAACCACACGCAGGGCATTTTTTAGAACAGGCCCAAACACTAAAACCACCACCCCTAGCCACTCTGAATCGCTTCCTAGTGTTAGAAGACCAGAAAGAAAAAGAAACCCCAAATACAAAATTCAGAAAAAGGCCCCACAAGGAAAGCAGGGAGGAAGAAGGACACAGAAAAAGAGCAGCGATTTGAACAATATATTCAATCTGAGCAAAAAAGAACTTAACATAGATGAATGCAACCTCGTAAAAAAGGGGTTGAACTTCGCACCAGTAGCCAAGGCGAATAGTTTCAATCTGTATATAGACGCACACAAATACATTAGACAGTTAACCCTTAAAAAATTCTTTATCTCAAAAGATGCACAAACTAGGGAGATAGTGAGCAATAATGCTAACGTGAATATAGAGATGGATGATTTCAAACATTCAAACCTGAAAAATAAGTCCAAATTCTATCCTAGCTGGGCGAAAGGCCATAACTTAGAAGTATTCCATCAGAAAATCCAGGAGGATTTCGATAGACTCACCACTGGTGCGACTAAGATAACAAAGAACAATCTAACCCTGAAAGAGAAAATCGCATTGTAAAACTTAGAGAAAGAAAAGGCAATTACATTCAAACAAGCAGATAAAGGGGAGGGAGTAGTCATTATGGACACTGAATATTATAAGGGTGAAGCAGAGAGGATACTGTCGGATGACATCACTTATGCACGTCTGAAGACTAATCCCCACAAAGAATTCTGTGTAGAATTCCTCACACTGCTAGATAAGGGAAGTGCAACAGGAGTCCTGAATGAAAAAGAGTATGATTATCTAAATGTGAAATTCCCAGTTATGCCAATATTCTATTTTCTCCCCAAAATCCATAAAGATATTAAAGCACCACCGGGTAGACCTATTATCTCTGGGATAGGCTCACTAACGTCGCGACTATCGGAGTACATAGATCTATTTCTGCAGCCATACGTTGCAGAGATGCGGTCTTATCTCAGAGACACCACGCAAATTCTAAACATATTAGAACAGGTAGATTGGCAAGAAGGCTACAAAATGTGCACCTGCGATGTAACTTCATTATATACATCCATAAAACACGATGATGGAATTAAAGCCATCGAAAGGACGTTATTAAATGATACAACCGTTCACATAGAACAACGACGCTTTATTTTAGAAAGTATTAATTTTATTCTTAAACATAACCTTTTTAATTTTGATGGAACATATTTTTTACAAAAATGTGGAACAGCGATGGGTACAAAATTCGCTCCGAGTTATGCCAACCTGTTCATGGACAGTTGGGAGACCGATATCATCTGGTCGGAACATGAATTCGGGGGGGATCTTGTCCTATGGCGGAGATACATCGATGATGTGTTTTTTATCTGGAGAGGCAATAGTGAAACCTTAAATCACTTTTTGAATTATATCAACAATAATGAGATGAATCTGGCTTTCACAACATGTATAGGGAACAACTCGATAGACTTTTTAGATCTAACAATTTACATAGAAGACAATGTACTAAAGACTAAAACTTTCTTCAAAACGGTTGACTGCAATAATTACCTACTTAACACTAGTTGCCACCATAAGAAATGGCTGAAAAACATACCCCCAGGACAGTTTCGCAGAATTAGAAGAAACTGTAGCGATGATCATGTTTATAGGGAACAATCCAATATTCTGAAGAACCGATTCATTGCAAAAAATTATGATAACGATAAAATGGATATAGCAATAAGCGAAGTAGGGAAGCTTAAACGCAGCGAAATTCTAAAAACCAATCCACCAAAACTCAGAGAGGAGTTTAGTATTGCTTTCCTAACACAGTTTAGTCAAGATGCAGGAAGCATACAACAGATCCTAAATAAACACTGGCACCTCCTACAGGGAGACCCCACCTTAAAAGATTACCTCCCAGAGAAACCCAAAGTCATCTATAAGAGGGCAGACAATATCAAAAGGAGGTTAGCACCAAGCCTTTTCCGGCCAGAAAGTAGGACAACAGGCCAGGTTTCAAATTGGTTACAGAAAGTAAAAGGTTTCCACAGATGTAACACCTACAAAGCATGCAAACAGGGAACAAAAGAGAAAATTCAGTTTAGCTCTAAAACAACAGGAGAACAGTTCAAAATTTCAAGTTTCATCAATTGTAAATCTGAATTTGTAGTCTATCTTCTAAATTGCCCCTGTGGACTCCAGTATGTAGGGTGTACCAGTCGACCACTACGGGTACGCATTCTGGAGCACCTAGGGAACATTAGACGGAAACTGATGACGCATAGTGTATCAAAACATTTTGTGCTACACCACCAAGGAGATCCATCGGGCCTTGAATTTAGGGGCATTGAAGTAGTCCCCCCACATTGGAGGGGTGGGGACAGACTGACAACTTTATCAAGAAAAGAAACTTTTTGGATCTATAAATTAAAAAGCCTGGTCCCTACAGGCCTTAATGTAGAGATAGACATTGCAGCCTTTCTTTGAACACACACTGATCCGTTTCCATTCCCCCTTTTTTTCACCTACAATTTTTAACACACACTGACCCGTTTCCAATCCCCTTTTTTCACCTACAATTTTTAATAGGAGTGCACGTCTTAAATACGAATCCACCTTGAACCAGTCCTTGAAGACCCAAACTGACGCATACCATCGTTGCAACTGATGAACATGCATAGCTTTATAAAATTGTAAATTGAATTTAAGTATAAACTAGTTATCAATAATCTGTATTATATCTTTTGAATGTCTTTAGGTTTTTTAGATCTTTAATATATTTGTCCAAATATGTATAGAATCTAACAGCCAAGCGTGTAACAGCATTCTGATACTAATATTAGCCACCATTAGGGATTTACTATGTATATGTAATTTCAACACTCAGCCACATGATGGCACTACTGTCAAAATAACCTCTATAAACTGTATTGAAGTAGAAGGTTTTATGTACAAATCTTTAACATATTTCTGTGAAAAGGTTATTCTAGGTACTTTGGATTTTTGTAAAAGGATCTTTTAGATTTCTAAATTTATTTGTCTATAGGTGTATAAATGTGTGGTGTTACACTGCTCACAGTATTGAAGAATTCTATTACTAGCATCAGTCACCATTAAGAAATAACAATATTGATGTAGTTACCAAACTCAGCCACATGATGGCACTATTGTATTACAAATGGAATTTTCACTGACAGCAAAATGTTTTACAAAGATGCAGCCCACGGAGAGGCTTTGATAGGCTGTGTGAGCCCGCAAAGGTCCATAAATATTCAGGATTAAAGATGACACTGACCACAATATATTGTTCTACACTGCGAATCAATGTTTATTTCTATAACAATTTAGTTTTATTTTTTATAATCATTTTTGTAACAATTTTATAATAAATTATATAGACTGTTTTTAATACATTAATACACTGATATTAACAAGTTGAAGTTATAAGTACATTCCATTGTCCATATTCCCAAGGGCTATGATCGGTTGTATTTACAAAGACACCATGAGTCTATTTTGGACAACTTTTATTGAAAGCCAGGTGTTTTACCAATCAATTAAAACGGGGCATCTATATATACTGCACACAGTGAGCATCCGGCAGGAACCTGACGAAGCTTATTGCGAAACGCGTTGTTCCCTGCCGGAGCTCATTGAGAGAGGGACCCAGCCGACCGCAGGACATCCGGTGCAGATCCCCTCTTCCGGTTTCACTGCCGGACGCACCAGTGAGAGCAACAACGGAAGAGGAGATCGTACAGGATCAATCCAAGCGGCTGATGCTGGGCAACAGAAGTTGCAATTGAGTGTGAGTGTGCTTTTTGTTTTGTCTATTTCACCTTGTCATATATTGTTTTATTACCCTTATGTTTTAACAACATGTATGCTTGTTTATGCTCATGTCTTAACTGTTAACCGAATAAAGACCTGTTATATTGCTAACCCTGGTTTGCACACATTCTTTTGGTCTTCTGGGAAACGGGGAGAGAAGACACTCACACATCCATACCTATTGGGGGATATTTTGCTGAGACGACTACACACCACCCATACAGGCTGACACCACCCTCTGAGGGCAAGAACTCACATTAGGCCGTGTGAGTTTTATGTTTATTAAGACTCCATTATATGAGTCTTCATTAACCCACTACAGTCTGCGTTGAGAAATACCACACAAGCCCGTGTGAGTCACTGAATCCATATGTTTATGTTTTCATTGATTAGATAGTGGAAATGCACCATCATCCCTTCCATCGTATCCTCCATCCACACCTATCCCTCCCCTCCCCCCCCACACATGTGGATGCTATGCACTAATACTGTGTTTTTATTCCTTTTTTATTCAATTTCATCCGGTTTCATCAATATCGTGAGACAAAAAAAGACAGCACACCGCAGGTATAATTAAAAAAATGTGTATTGTGAACACAAGGCAGCCAACCTTTCGGTCCTCTGCCCTGAGGAAGGTCTCTCTACGAGGACCGAAACGTTGGCTGCTTTGTGTTCACAATACACATTTTTTTGATTATACTTGCGGTGTGCTGTCTTTTTTGTCATCAGGAATCCCCTTGTAACTGTATGTCTGTGAAAGGTTGAGTCCCAGCCTTTATTTAAAGAAGCAGCAGCATCAGACCCCGAGAAGAATGAAAGAGGCTTTTGCTGTTCTCTGAACCGTCTTTTTATTAGGGATTCCACATTCAGGTGTACAACAACCAGTTCTCCCAGCGTGATGTCTCCAGCCACAGAGTAGCCAGCAATATCTGCATTAGAAAGTTTGCATCCTTTCACTGAAGTTCCTCAGACATCCTCATATCACATAACAGCAACAAGGAGTGCAGAAAGAGACAACTTCATATCACATAGCAGCAACAAGGAGTGCAGCAGGCCACCCAGGGAAAGAAACTCCCTCCCTTTTATTACTGGTTAATTTGGACCAAACCAAATTAAGTATACCACACAGGGGAGTTGTCTCCCAAAACTTAAACAATTAGCAAACATAATACACTTCACACAACATACAATTTTCTATAGCAAGCCCCAAAATAAACAGTACTTTTTACAAACATCCCATGCATGTCTTTACTCTGCAAAATAAATGACATTACTTTAATTCCTCCCCCTCCATACCATGGTATAATCCACCCTGGATGGTATGCAGGAAGGCAACGCCCTTTTCCTTTTTAACAGGGACTGCCCATGGCTGTGTAACATCAAACTCCAACCATACCTGCATTATACTGGCTGACCTCAGGACACCACATTAAAGGTTAGTAAAATTTCAGATAAAGGAAACAAAAAAAAGATCGCTGGGCCCAGCAAAGAAAAGACAAGCAGAAAGAAAGATAAAGTGGTGCCCTTGATGCCAGAAAGCAAACATGCAATTAACTTATACAATAGTGCAAGCAGCCCTGTCACAATGCCTATATATATAGTGACAAACGGCATAGTCACGGGACCCCGCTCGCTAGAACAGTCTTTTAGGGTGAGTGGATAGACCTGACGTACCACACTGTTCCTTTACCAGGCCTTTGCCTGTTTTATTCAGTCCCAGGCACTGCAACACGTTGATACAAATACAAACCATGCTCAACTGAGCAATAACTAAACTGAAAGCTTTCCTGACTCGAGTTGGGCGGCTTGCCCGCTTCCAACAAAATAAGGTAACAGCTTCAAGGATAAAAGGTCAATTGCCTACTTCGAAAGGAGAGGAGGGGAGGGGGGAAGGTTCTCCACTCTTCTTTGCTCACAGCGGTCCAGCCTCCAGGCTCTTGAGAGAGAAAGCCAGAAACCAGCTTTAAATACATGCTTCCCACTTACAGTAGCAGGGCAGGTGAAAGAAAACAGAGAGCAGACAATCTCTGGCCTGGATTCCTCATCCCTCAGCTCCAGCAAAACTGTGGGATGGAATATATCTATTATGTGGCTGTACTTTCCAGCCTAAACAGGGTAGAAACTGTCCAGTATCTTGGGAGCCCTATATATCACATTTATTACAACTCCCTAGTTTCTGTCTGTAAGAGAAACGGCCTCTAAATCCAGCAGGGAGCTGGTTAAGTGAGTCAGGCAATTAACCAAACTCCACCTGGCTAAATTAGAGCTCTAATAAAGCCTCCTATTGGAAAGAGGAGAGAGATTCCTTAGCTCACAATTGGACTGACATAAGGAGAATGAGTGAAATCAATAGTGGTGAAGATATCACTCAAACCCAATAAATCAATAAACATAAAAAACAGGTGCATGGGGAGGTATATATAGTAGAAAGCACAAGAAAACTGGTCACAGCTGTCCCCTTTGAAACGCACTCATGGTAAATTAACAAATATATATACAAAAGGATATATCCACAGAAAGGACTACGGTATCTAACTCAACCAAACACCTATATTAAACTATGTTGGAGTTAGTGCGTGCTGGGAATGTGTGTTAATTTAGTTCTTGACTGGCAAGTTTTTGGAGGTAAGTGGCCCCTCCTCCCAGAGCTCACCCCTCCCCACCTTTTTCACTTGGGAGGTTCTAGCATTTTGCTGAATGGAGAGGACTCACTGTGGTTGTTTCCCCTCATACAGAGGTAAAAGGAAGGGTTCACAGTTTAGTGTTAGGACCTGCATTCATTTGGTTATACCTTGACATTGGTATGCAGGCTTATGACGCTTTAGCCAAAGGGTTTAACTAAATAACCAAGTGAATATTATTACTGAAGTATTTCAACTTTATACTTATTACTTTATATGTTTTGTCAATTGGATGTAGCATTGGGCACCCCAGTCTTTCATTTGTATACATTGGCCATGCTCAGTAGCCCCCTTTTTGACATAAATATATATAAATATATATATATAATGTGGTGGGTGTTAGAGTTAAGAGCGTGCAGGGAATGTGTGTGTTAAGACAGGAAGTTGCATGCACAAAGAGGACTGCTTTTCCCCAGCACGGGGAGAGATTGTTTTCCTCCCAGCCAGGAAGAACAGTGGCTGCTGGTACAAGTTGGGACCCCACCAAGGACATTGAATATTTCACGCTGGACTAAGCCCTGCTCCCTGGAACCGACGTTCCCGAACTCCTAGAGGGAATTACTGGAGCCCTAGGATGGACTCCCCAGCACCTAAAAGATAAGAACGCTTTTGGCATATATGACTTTTGTTATGATCTGGAAGTAGAATAGCTAGCCAGGTGGATAGCTAGGGATCTGCTTGTGTAGTTAGTTTCCCTAATGGGAATAGGATTTTGTTTTATGATTTGTTTTGCTTAAAGGGACAGGGTACACATTATTTTGGTTGGTGGTAATAAAAACCACTGCAGTTAAAACCTTAAACAACAAGTCTATGCGTCTATCTGACCTCGCCAACAGGCCGCTCTGTCACAGCAAGACTTACATGTAATGAGATAAATACTTTTCACACAGAAACAATACACATACAGCATTAGCAGCATTTTCAAGGTGTTGTGTAGAGAAGCAGAAATAAGTTAGTCCCTGTAGCAATGTAATGAGGGTTGCCACCTCAAGGTACTGTAGAAGGAATTACACACAAATAAAATTATTGTTCAGTGTTTCCGTTTGGTCTATTTATAGAGTAAGCTTGAATCCATTATAGGAGAATTAAGTGGCAGTTGTGTTACTATAGCTATAGTATTGTTAATATCCCTGTATTTGCACAATAGGGAATGTTTTGCTGCTACAGCTGCATTGTCCCATCTTACTGTTTGTGCCCACATGGCAACGGGATGTGTCTTTGTCTCTGTCTGCTGCCATGCTGAATCTCTTCAATTGTTGTGCAGATTTCTGCTATCAGGTTTGTGGCAGGTACAAAAATAGACCTGCATTCATGACATGCATTTCATTCTTCAGCATTAGCTGCTTCTGTGGGTTAGCATTGTGGTTTGGTGAAGGTGGCTGCTTCATGCATGTCTCCTAATATTATCAACATGATTACTACAATACACCAGTGCTTTGGATCAATGTAAGTAATATAATGTGGGAGTAGCATCACACCATGAGTGTGTCATTGCTGCTTGTGTATATACTGTATTGCAGCTTATTTTCCATGTACTGCTGATCAAGTCAGTGCATGACCCAGTGTTGCTGACCAAACCAGGCATGTCACTGCTTCTATCTTGCATGCTAAGGCTGCACTTATAGTACTGGCTACAGAGACTGCGACGTCGTGCAGCGCCGTAACAAGTACATGTAGTCTGTCACGGGTGCCCATAGTGGGCATGACCGCGACGTAGCTGCAGAGATACGGAGCGGTCACGATCTCTTGTAGTCAAAAGATTTTTACTTTTTCGGCGATCACCGCATGATGTCACGGCCACGCATCCACCACACCTCTGGGCACCTCTCGAGTCCTGTACCAAAGTGCAGAAATCGCTATTACAACGGCGACGGCTGATGTCACGTGGTCGCATCGCCGTAGCCTGCACTATAAGCGTAGCCTAAGGCTGGTCTCCTGCATCTCATTGTTTCTCCCATGCATGTTACTACTGAATTTTGCCACAATGTCGCTTATTCCCAGCATGTTACTATTGGACTCTCGCATTTTGCTTCTTCTCCTCTGCATGTTACTGCTTTTCTCCTCCACCTTGCCATTTCTCCTCTGCATGTTACTGGATTCCTGAACATCACTGCATCTCCTCTGCATGTTGCTGAACTCCTGCATCTAATTTCTTCTCCGTGGCATGTTGCATCTGGGGGCTTCTTCTCTGAATGCTGCTGCCAGACATATTGGTCTCACTACTTTTCTCCCACATGTCATGGCTTCTCCTCTGCATTTCGTCATTCGTTACCTGTCGCAGTTTTTTTAGATCTATAAAAAATGAAATGTACATAATATATCATTTAGTCTGTACAACCAGGAATCATTAGACATGATAGTTAACCAAGGTTCCCAAGTCTCATCGTTAAATAGGATACGCAGGGGTGTTAAAGTAATAAAAAGATACTGAAGTGTGTTAGACTTTAAAAATCAACAATATCCATATGTATTCAGATGCAGCAGTCGTTATCCAACCACATCTCGATCTGGATTTTGGCAAATTCGCCAAATACCACGCGTGGTAGTCTGCAGTAGACAATGGCCCATTGGATTACCACAGCAGGGGTCTCTGCTATGTGAATCCTACCGGGGTGTAGCTGTCTGTAAGAGACACGTAGTAAGAGATAGACCGAACCAGTCACTACCTGCACGCCTCTAACAGGCGATCGCGGGGTTTTTATTTAATATTACAGTATTGTAGCATGGGGTCTCTGGAGCTGAACCGCATTGATTTCAGGTCCATGGACCCCGTACTTCCCCGAGTTGCAGGCCCCGTTATGCGATGCCGGTATCCCCGCCATATTAAAATCCTATGTGTCACGTGACCGTGGGATTTTAACATTGCAGGAGATAATGGCACCCCATAACGGGGAAAAAGAAAAAAGGTGATGTAGAATAGCGCTAATGAAAAATAAACAATATTCCCTATTGTGGGGGTGAACTCTAGTGGCAAGCTAGGCAGCCTAGGGAAAAAATCTGATGGTACAATCAGAACAATAGCATAAAACAAAAAGAGATACCGGCGCCTAATAAGTCCAATTAGGTGGAATCCTGAATGTCCAGTAGAAGTGATTCAATTCCCAAAATGATCTGCTGTCCCTTAATCTTGAGGTGACCTGATAGGACTTCGTTCGTGTGATTGGAACATGGAATGAAAAGAGAGATGATTAGTGCAACACTGTTATGAATATTCACACAGATATGAACTCACAGACTGACTAACAATACTAACAAGACAGACAAACACAAAAGCAAAGCTAGTAGTAAAAGGTAGTTTAATATAACTAGATTAATTAAAAGGCTGGACAATAACGGGAATGCCAATCCGGTTGGGTAAAACCTGAGTGACACTCACAGGACGGCAGAAGGTTACTGGCATAGGATGGTAGAATATTGGCTCCACGTGCAGAGTCCTCAGAGCGCCAAGAACGCCGTGTGCTCCTCCGTGTATCCTGGTTTGTACCGGAAGTGACGTCTCCGATGTGTGCCGGGACCGGTAGTGACGTCACCGGACGTGACGTCAAGTCCTGGCAGACCCGTCCGACGAAGCCGAAGGAAGCGGCGATATTCACTCCTCTGGCTCTCCACACCAAGCTGCAATACTCGGCACTAGACCCCTTAATGTCCAGCAAATAAAAAGAGATAGCCCTACGCGTTTCGTGTGTCTAAGCACACTTCCTCAGGGGGTAAAAGTGATGGCAGTGATGCCCGGTATAAATACTTCCGCCTCCGCTCTGATTGGTCTGTCAATCAAGGCAGTCTTAAAGCTATACCTACTTGGCACATTAAAAATCACTGACATTTGTTTAGCTTTGCAATACATATAACAACAATGACCTAACACAAACACTGAACATAAAAAGTATAAAAGATATGTTAAACATGCACTATAATAAAAAAGCAGTAAGACAATAACCCAAAAATCATTAGAACATATTATATTAAATTGATTAGGGAATTGCTAAAGGTATTACAGAAATGCTCCTAACTCAAAATCTATATTGAGGCCTCTTGGGGAAAGTGTTTTTAGCTCATAGATCCAGTATGCCTCACGCATACTGGATCTTTTTAGCCTATTCCCACCTCTAAGGCTTGCTGGAATAGCCTCAATGGCCTGACATTTAAGACCATTGGGGTTTTTATTATGATGGGTGAGGAAATGGTGGGATACGCTATGAGTTACTAATCCCTTTTTGATATTGTATAAGTGTTCATATACTCTCCTTTGATAAGTTCTTCCGGTCCTTCCCACATATTGCAGGCCACACGGACATTGGAGTAAGTATATGATGTAACTCATATGGCAATTAATACAAGACTTGATAGGGTATTCCTTCTGTGTGACATTTGATTTAAAACCCTTTGCACTGCTGCTACACTGGCGACACACTTTATTCGAGCTCGGCTAGTCCCACGAATTCGGGTATACCCGGGTGTATTGAGGTTTGTGACTGTTTTCTGCCCGAGTGTATTGAGTTATTTTCCGGCAGGGATTGAAGCATTTTATTCCCACTGGCTGCAATACTGCACAGTACATATATATATACTGCATTACAATTCATGAATTTATGCCATCTGGTAGACACGCGAAGCATTGCAGCCTATTAAATCCTAATCATTATCATTTAACAGATCAGCCGCCCGTCAGCCAGGCATGAACCCAGGCTGGGAAGGCAAATGCAACGGGGCTTGTCAGAGGTGAGGAGCGGCGCATTCCAGGTATCTGCCAGGTACATACCGGGTATTTGCTCGAATAAAGTGTGTCGGTGCAGTATATGCACATGCCGTACATTTAGAACATTTAAAAAAACCTTTATCTATCTTTACACTGTTTTGTTTCAAATAGTTAAGGGGACAGCTAGGTGCCAATTTAGATTTTAAATTTGTGGCCCTAGTAAATATAATTTTTGGTTTTGCAGGAAGAATTTAAACTAGGGTATTATCCCTTAGGAGAATTGGCCAGTATTTATTAATGATCCTCTTGATCTTCTGTGCCATTTCGTTGTATTGAGTAACGAATGGCACTTGGTCAAAGAAATTGTTTTTTGAATCTTTATTCTTATATATGAGAAGATCATCTCTTTTCAAATTGGTGACCTGTTCTATCACTCCATCCAAAAGATGCTCAGGATAATTCCTATTGAGGAACTTGCACTTCAGTTCCTCGGCCTGAGACAAGAATTCCCTAATATCAGAACAATTCCGTCTCAGGCGGAGGAACTGGCCTTTCGGGATATTCTTGATCCACAATGGATCATGTAGACTGTCGGCTCTTAAATAGGTGTTAGCCTGCACTGGCTTGAAGAATGTTTTGGTGTGTAAAGTGTTATTAGTGATGTAAATATTTAAATCTAAAAAGTCAATGTGTTCTGTGCTAAATTTAAATGTGAACTGTAGATTTCTGTCGTTATTGTTAAAATAAGAAAAAAAGTGTTCTAATTGTGTTTCCCCGCACCAGGCTTGCCCCAAAAGGACAGATGTTCCAAATGAATTCTTCTTCCCAACTATCCATAAAAAGATTGGCATAGCTTGGGGCAAACCTGGTGCCCATGGCGGTTCCACATACCTGATTATAAAACTGTGAATTGAAAGTGAAATAATTATGTGTCAAAATAAAACGAATGCTTTCAACCAAAAATTGTTTTCTAGCAGATGTCAAATGAGAAGCTGATTCAAATTTCTGAGATGCCACCCTGCAGCCCAACTCATTGTCAATGACCGTATAGAGTGATGTTACATCCGCTGTGACCAATATGAAGTTGGGCTGCCACCCCAGTTCCCGTAGGATTTGAAGGGTGTGGGTTGTATCTCTCAAATAGGACTTACTACATACTACAATAGGCTGTAACTTCCCACACTGAGCAAATATTTGGAAAATCACCGCATTCCAAGAGGTTTGAGGGTGTCAAAGTCACCAACTTCTGATACACATAATACTGCTTTCATGAAGGAGTGGAACGAGACATTAGATCTATGTTCATTCTCCTTGATGAAATGATTGATTTATTATCGAAAAAAATCACTAATTCAGTTAGATGAGCAGATTTCAGATATGGAAAATCAATTAGAACCGTTTCAAGATAGCAATGAATTGCTTTTACTGGAACCTACCATTAAAAAAAGGTTAGACCAAATGGAATTAGAAATAGTCCAGAATAAATAAAGGAAATTTTTCAGGGATAAAACTGATTATGATACAGGATGCCAACGCACCTGGAACAAGAAATCTAAGGAGAATCAAAACAATCGTAAACAAGAAATTAAAAAATCAGAGACTAAACACACACAATCAGTGATAGACGATAAAAGTACTAGGACCCATAAGATCAAACCAGCTCAAAGAGGTAATGCCTCAGGTTTGAAAAAACCTAGCAGTAACATCTTGGTTCCAAGCCAAATAGCCCAGGTACAGTACCATTACCTACACATAACAAAAACCTTTATCTCCAACAGAAAAAAGCTAAAGAACGCTATGATTTAATAACCAAAACACAACAAGCACCAATTGTTATGAGTAACAAATACACTTTCCTGACCGATATAGAGTCAGGGAGCGAGACAGATAGTGTTTCGTACACACCTTTACCTACCCCTGGTAATAAGACCAATTTCTCTTTTTTAAAGTGGAGGAAGGAGGGGGACCACATTTTCCCAGATGTGGAAATCATAAAACCCCATGTGGATCCCATACCACCCCTAAACTACAAAAAGAGAAAAACAGGGCTAGAGGAAGAAGAGGGGGTATTGGTAGAACTCGAATAAATAGGAGTAATCAGGAGTCTAATGTATTTAATATTAGTCAGTATTCTTTGACTAAATTGGAGAAATGCATACTGGGCAAGGGACTCACTTTTGCTCCAGTATGCGGTCCCAATAGCTTTAATCTTTACATAGACGTCCATAAATTCGCTAGGAAATTGGCCTTAAAAAAGTATTTTATTAAGGATGCTATCTCTAGTCAAATTAGTGTGGACCAGGAAGCTAGAATGGATACACTTCCACCTAATAGTTTTAAACAAAAATCTACATTTTATCCTAAATTTGCTCAGGGACACCTAGTCAGTTCATTTGTCGATATGGTCACTAAAGATTTGGAAGAATCGAGTAGATCATACAAAATTAAAGACGATAATTTGAGCTTACAGGAAAAAGAGGCCCTGCAAAGATTGGAGACTAATTAATCGTTAGTAATAAAACCTGCTGACAAGGGGGGAGGTATAGCGGTAATGGACAGAACGTATTATCTAAAAAAGTCCAGACGGTTGTTGGACGACAGAGCCACTTATCTCCCCCTTTGTAGTGATCTTTTGGACCAACATAAAATGGATCTGGAGGCTCTGCTTGACGCTGGCTTGAAGAGTCAGGCTATCACACAAGAAGAATTAGAATTTTTGTTTATACCATATCCACGCACTCCTTTATTTTATTTTATACCTAAAATACACACACACCTCACTGCACCACCGGGTAGACCTATTATTTCAGGAATTTCTTCTCTGTCTTCTAATTTGAGAGATACAACCCACACCCTTCAAATCCTACGGGAACTTGGGTGGCAGCCCAACTTCATATTGGTCACAGCGGATGTAACATCACTCTATACGGTCATTGACCATGAGTTGGGCTGCAGGGCGGTATCTCAGAAATTGGAGTCAGCTTCTCATTTGACATCTGCTAGAAAACAATTTTTGGTTGAAAGCATTCGTTTTATTTTGACACATAATTATTTCACTTTCAATTCAGTTTTATAATCAGGTATGTGGAACCGCCATGGGGACCAGGTTTGCCCCAAGTTATGCCAATCTTTTTATGGACAGTTGGGAAGAAGAATTCATTTGGAACAACTGTCCTTTTGGGGCAAGCCTGGTGCTCTGGAAACGTTATATAGATGACGTAATATTCATCTGGTCTGGCGGGGAAACACAATTAGAACACTTTTTTTCTTATTTAAACCATAACGACAGAATCTACAGTTCACATTTAAATTTAGCACAGAACACATTGACTTTTTAGATTTAAATATTTACATCACTAATAACACTTTACACACCAAAACATTCTTCAAGCCAGTGTAGGCTAAAACCTATTTAAGAGCCGACAGTCTACATGATCCATTGTGGATCAAGAATATCCCGAAAGGCCAGTTCCTCCGCCTGAGACAGAATTGTTCTGATATTAGGGAATTCTTGTCTCAGGCCGAGGAACTGAAGTGCAAGTTCCTCAATAGGAATTATCCTGAGCATCTTTTGGATGGAGTGATAGAATAGGTCACCAATTTGAAAAGAGATGATCTTCTCATATATAAGAAAAAAGATTCAAAAAACAATTTCTTTGACCAAGTGCCATTCGTTACTCAATACAACGAAATGGCACCGAAGATCAAGAGAATCATTAATAAATACTGGCCAATTATCCTAAGGGATAATACCCTAGTTTAAATTCTTCCTGCAAAACCAAAAATTATATTTACTAGGGCCACAAATTTAAAATCTAAATTGGCACCTAGCTGTCCCCTTAACTATTTGAAACAAAACAGTGTAAAGATAGATAAAGGTTTTTTTAAATGTTCTAAATGTACGGCATGTACATATAGCAGCAGTGCAAAGGGTTTTAAATCAAATGTCACACAGAAGGAATACCCTATCAAGTCTTTTATTAATTGCCATATGAGTTACATCATATACTTACTGCAATGTCCGTGTGTCCTGCAATATGTGGGAAGGACCGGAAAAACTTATCAAAGGAGAGTATATGAACACATATACAATATCAAAAAGGGATTAGTAACTCATAGCGTATCCCACCATTTCCTCACCCATCATAATAAAAACCCCAATGGTCTTAAATGTCAGGCCATTGAGGCTATTCCAGCAAGCCTTAGAGGTGGGAATAGGCTAAAAAGATCCAGTATGCGTGAGGCATACTGGATCTATGAGCTAAAAACACTTTCCCCAAGAGGCCTCAATATAGATTTTGAGTTAGGAGCATTTCTGTAATACCTTTAGCAATTCCCTAATCAATTTAATATAATATGTTCTAATGATTTTTGGGTTATTGTCTTACTGCTTTTTTATTATAGTGCATGTTTAACATATCTTTTATACTTTTTATGTTCAGTGTTTGTGTTAGGTCATTGTTGTTATATGTATTGCAAAGCTAAACAAATGTCAGTGATTTTTAATGTGCCAAGTAGGTATAGCTTTAAGACTGCCTTGATTGACAGACCAATCAGAGCGGAGGCGGAAGTATTTATACCGAGCATCACTGCCATCACTTTTACCCCCTGAGGAAGTGTGCTTAGACACACGAAACGCGTAGGGCTATCTCTTTTTATTTGCTGGACATTAAGGG
This sequence comes from Ascaphus truei, assembly GCF_040206685.1. Lineage (NCBI taxonomy): Eukaryota > Metazoa > Chordata > Amphibia > Anura > Ascaphidae > Ascaphus > Ascaphus truei. Next base: position 2,224,160 of record NC_134488.1, read on the forward strand.
ACAAGCAGGTCTAGTGCCGAGTATTGCAGCTTGGTGTGGAGGGCCAGAGGAGTGAATATCGCCGCTTCCTTCGGCTTCGTCGGACGGGTCTGCCAGGACTTGACGTCACGTCCGGTGACGTCACTACCGGTCCCGGCACACATCGGAGACGTCACTTCCGGTACAAACCAGGATACACGGAGGAGCACACGGCGTTCTTGGCGCTCTGAGGACTCTCTGTACGTGGAGCCAATATTCTACAATCCTATGCCAGTAACCTTCTGCCGTCCTGTGAGTGTCACTCAGGTTTTACCCAACCGGATTGGCATTCCCGTTATTGTCCAGCCTTTTAATTAATCTAGTTATATTAAACTACCTTTTACTACTAGCTTTGCTTTTGTGTTTGTCTGTCTTGTTAGTATTGTTAGTCAGTCTGTGAGTTCATATCTGTGTGAATATTCATAACATTGTTGCACTAATCATCTCTCTTTTCATTCCATGTTCCAATCCCACGAACGAAGTCCTATCAGGTCACCTCAAGATTAAGGGACAGCAGATCAGTTTGGGACTTGAATCACTTCTACTGGACATTCATGATTCCACCTAATTGGACTTATTAGGCGCCGGTATCTCTTTTTGTTTTACCCCATAACGGGGCCTGTATCTCAGGACAGAGTGGGTCAACGATGGTGAAATCAACTTTGTTTAGCTCAGAAGACACCTGCTCCCACACACTAGTATGAAACACCCCCCCTCCCCCAAATAAAAAATCATTTGCCCCCGTAATTACCCACTTCTCCATTTCCACACCCCCCCCCCCCTTCATTCCCATTTTGGTTTTCCTTGTCTTTTTCCCTTCCCCTGTATTGTTCCCATACACCACTTTATTTAGGGTCAATTTTTTGTATTACCAGCTTGTGTGACATTGTTCCATGTTTAACTATATCTCGTGCTTTCATTATTACATTTTCATTTTGGCATATTCCTACGTTTGCAATTATTCTATCAGTCAGTGAGTGCTGGAACACCCTTTTGTGTTTTGGAGGAATTAGGCCTCTCCTTGTTCCTTTGGAACCCTGCATTCAGTCTTTCAAAAATACTTTTTGGAGTTTTGTCTATTCTCCACAAAAGTTACAGTATGCCAATGCAAACCGAAAAAAAATAAAAAAATATATAAAATACATCTTTTTCTTTTTGATGTCTTCACCCACCGAATCCTACTCCAACAGGAACACCAGCAGCAACTCCTGGTCCACGACGCAATGCTCCTCAACAGCTACAGCTACAGGTAAAATCTTTAATTTTTTTCTTCATCTGTAATTTGTAATCCATTTTGAGTTCTTCTGTAGCTTCATCTGTACTTGTACTGTTAACCAAATTGGAGGAGATTTTGCCTCTTCATTTTCTTAGCACAAAATGAGACTGCACAGGCCTTATAGAAGGCCTGTAACATTCCATTTGACTGACAAATGGCCCTCCGATTGGCTGGGATAAGCATGTGACAGGTGACTTTTTTCCCCTTAGGATGGGACGTCTTCAAAAGGGAGCGAAGCCAGCCAATCAGAAAGGCTCAGCTTCCTTTCCCTTTAAGATGGCGTCACCAAAACCAGAATGGCCGGCATCCGATGGTACTACAACCAAGAGGATTGGGGGTCATCCTATTGGTTGTAGTAAACCATGTGATGGCAGCCATTTTTTTAAATGACGTGACATCATTAAGGGATGTCACATCCAGTTTTTTAAAGGAAGTTGTCACATGGTTTAATATTTCTGAATGTCTCTCTTCAATATCATCCTGGATGGCCCTACGCTGACTTAAACTTAACATGGCAAAAAACAAGCTCCTCATACTTCCTCCCAAACCTGGCCTTATTACCTCCTTCCACATCACTGTTGGTAGTACCATCATTCACCCAGTAGCCCAAGCACGCTGTCTAGGGGTCACACTCAACTCCTCTCTCACATTCAAAATGTTTCTAAAACCAGTCACTTTTTCCTCCACAATATTACAAAGATACGCCCTTTTCGCTGTTGTTCGACTGCTAAAACTCTGACTCAGGCCCTCATTCTCTTCTGTCACGATTACTGCAACCTCCTGCTGTCCGGCCTTCCTGCCTCTGAAGTGTCTCCCATACAATCTATCCTAAATGCAGCTTCCAGAATCACTCTATATTTCTGAAATCTGTCTCAGTGTCTCCCCTGCTCAAATCACTCTCCTGGTTTCCTACCAAATCCCGAATCTATCACTCAATTTTCCTCCTCACTTTTAAAGCTTTACACTCTTCTGCCCCTCCTTACATCTCAGCCCTAATTTCTCGCTATGCTCCATCCCGACTCTTGCGTGCTGCTCAAGGATGTCTTCTCTTTATCCCCTTTGTATCTAAAGCCCTCTCCCGCCTTAAACCTTTCTCATTGACTGCCCCACACCTCTGGAATGCCCTTCTCCTCAATACCCGACTAGCACCCTCTCTATCCACCTTTAAGACTCACCTTAAGACCCACTTCTTAAAGAAGCATATGAGTAGCACCGTGGATAATACTATACACGATCCAAAAAGCTTGGCCTCCTGCAGACGCACTTACCAGAATTCCCTCCTACTGTCTCTGTACGTTCTTCCTACCTACCAATTAGATTGTAAGCTCCTCGGAGCAGGGACTCCTCTTCCGAAATGTTACTTTTAAGGTTTGAAGCACTTATTCCCATGATCTGTTATTTGTATTTGTTATTTATATGACTGTCGTGTGTATTACTACTATGAACGCTATGTACACTAATGGTGCAAAGACATACATACATGGTTTACTAGAACCAATAGGATGACCCCCAATCCTCTTGGGTCTAGTACCATGGGATGTCAGCCATTCTGGTTTTGGTGATGTCATCTTAAAGGGAAAGGAAGCTGAGCCTTTCTGATTGGCTGGCTTCACTCCCTTTTGATGACGTCACATCCTAAGGAAAAAAAAACTGTCACATGGTTATCCCAGCCAATCAGATGGCTGGGAACCATTTGTCTGTCAAATTACATGTCACAGGCTGTATAAAAGCCTGTGCAGCCTCATTTAAAGGCAAGAAGCTGAAGAAGCTGAAGGAGCAACATCTCCTCCCAGTTGGATTGACAGTACAAGTACAGATGGAGCTAAAGAAGAACTCAAAATGGATTACAAATTACAGATGAAGAAAAGAAAGAAGATTTTTTTAAAAAGATTTTACTTGTGGACCGTGGCTGTTGAGGAGCATTGCTTTGTGGACCAGGAGTTGCTGCTGCTCGTGTTGGATTCTGTGTTTCAAAACATCAAAAAGAAAAAGAAGGACTGTATTTTATTTAATGTTGTATGTTTTTTTAGGTTGGCATTTGCATTAGCATTCTGTAACTTTTATATTCCAATGCAAAAATGTCATTTGTTTAGTGGTTGTGTTTTTATTTGCAGGCCTTTTCTTTTAGGTTGGTACTGTATTGGCATTTTTATTAATTCAAATGTACAGTAATATCTTTTTTATTTGACGCAGATATTTATTTTTTTGCAGGTTGCCAATTGACTGACAGACAATTGTAACAGTGAAGGGGTTAACCAGGCTCACTAATAAAGGTTCAGCCCACTTGGTTACCCCTGATCCATGTGTTGGTGTCCTAGAGTCGCAGCTCTTGGACCTAGATGTCCTAAATGCATTACTGTGATTGTGTGCAAATTATGCGACAATAAAGAATTATGTGTGTTTTGCCTTTCCTGGGATCGGAAGATTTCTAGGCTGTACACTGGCGACACACTTTATTCGAGCTCGGCTAGTCCCACGAATTCGGGTATACCCGGGTGTATTGAGGTTTGTGACTGTTTTCTGCCTGAGTGCATTGGGTTATTTTCCAGGCAGGGATTGAAGCATTTTATTCCCACTGGCTGCAATACTGCACAGTATATATATATATATATATATACTGCATTACAATTCATGAATTTATGCCATCTGGTAGACACGCGAAGCATTGCAGCCTATTAAATCCTAATCATTATCATTTAACAGATCAGCCGCCCGTCAGCCAGGCATGAACCCAGGCTGGGAAGGCAAACGCAACGGGGCTTGTCAGAGGTGAGGAGCGGCGCATTCCAGGTATCTGCCAGGTACATACTGGGTATTTGCTCGAATAAAGTGTGTCGGTGCAGTAAGTTTCAGAGTGGGTTTGTCGGAGAAAGTCTTTACAGAATGTGCAAATGTATCGGGGTTCCATAGTTATCAAGGAATCAAGTGAGATTCTCAGATGCAACCAAGCACATTGCTCCGGGCAAACTCTGGCTCTGAAAACGCTATTATGACTCACCGCCAGAATTCCTGCTGCAGCATCTTCCAGACAAGGTAAACGGGCACCCAGATACCCTGCACCCAATATAGGGGTTCAGGGGGCATTCCAGCTAAGTGATAAAGGTGAGAGTGGTTCGTGTGTGTAAAAGTTTTAAGAGTGGGTACTGCAGTTCTGCTTGAGTACCCACATCCTGGGCTAACACAGGGCTATCTGGCCACCATTTTCCCAACCCCAGACTCCACAGAGCCTGGACAGCGGGTGGGCTCAGTATGCAGAGGCAGAGGTGCTAGGTTGGCGCATGCCCCTTTACAGACTGAGAAAGGGTGCCCGGCCTGTCACAGTAGACCAGGTCTTACCAACAAATGAGTATCGGGATTCTGGACTGAGCAATACAAGGCGGGTAAAATAAATTGTAATTTATTTCCTTTTAAGACAAACACACAATTCTTCACAATTACAGTCAATATACACTTACTGGAATGGGGAAACGAAATAAAATGTTCAAGGAATGAAACAAAGTCTCTGGGCACCCCTGCAAGTTGGTGCGCGATGCGAGCCGTGTGACAGTCCTTTGCTAGGGGCGCAACTTGCCAGCCCTATATCTCCAACAGAAATTCTTTCGTAATGTCCTTACAGGATTTGTTCGGGAATCCTTAGCTCAAACGAATTCTGGAAGGGGTGCAATTCTTTGTTATGGTGTGGAACCTCTGACGCAGTACTTGGACGTTTCTTGGTTGAATCTGACTGGGATTGTTCTGAAGGCATCTTTATGGGGTTAAGGGTCCTATACCTAACATACACACCCAATCCTCTTGTGGGAATAACTTTTCCCACCTATTCCAGACTTCCCAGGAGTTCGTAGAACGGGCAGAAGTTGCTTCCCAGTCTACTAAGACCATACATGGATCTCACACCTGAGCTGCCTAGCATACCGGGCCCAACCCCTTACCTGGCGACAGTAAATCTGGGGTTTGGCTACCAAGTGTGAAGTGCCCATATTGCGCACCGGTATCTGATACTTACAAATATCCCAGCCACCCTAACACCTAGGGCCTCTGAGGCTTTTCAACTTCTCTAGACACTTGGGCACCAATTTTGTAGGGTTCCCTTTGAAGTCCAGAGATGAAAAATCCCTCAGCTCATTCAACCATAACATATGGTCATGTTAATGGATTCATTGCCGGACCGTCAGAAAAGAGTTTCCAGCCTTTGCATTTAAAACACCATTGAAATACAGTATGTTTATTAATGTATGTTCTGCATATGTAACCAATATAAAACTCATATGTAGGTTCATGGTACATGTGTAACTAACTGCACTCCAACAATTAGAGTGCTAGCTCTTTCCTAGCGCAAGTTATTCACTTAATTGAATGGGCTCTGTGATGTGGGTTGCGGTTTGACCTATAATTAGTCTGGGTTACAAGCCGGCATACAATGTATCCGTTCTGGCTTTTGATCGGTAACCGCAGACACACGCCATCAATTCAGCTTAAGTGCATAACGAGACCACTGGATACATTTTGACAAGACGGCAAACCACTTATCCAATTGACTTTGTGGTTTAGAGGTCTACGGCTTAGGAAGTGATACCCATCTTCAAAGCAGCTACTTATTCACAGGCACGCTTCTTCACTTAGCGCTTGGTTCAGCGCTAGAAGCTCCCCCTTGTGTCACAAATACAGTTAGCACATATTCATTCAACTGCAGCTAGCTTCAGAGCTGCAAAACAGGGACAATAAAGGTAGTGTAGGGGAAAAGATAGAATGATGGTTGCAATACATTTTAACCCCTTCTGTCCAAACACAGTTTAGTGTTAACCAGCCGGGCATAATACCTTTATTATTGGCCTGGTTAACCCGTCACCGCCACATGCCCTGCTTCACAATACTGGCAAATCGATGATTGGCTGGCAGGGAAATTCCCACGCTCTGATAGGCTGTAGATGTTAGTGAAGAAGACACTGAAACCCATAAGGGGACTTGCAGCAAATCAGGAGCACAAGATTCCAAGTGCCAAACCAACAACGGCAAATTCAAAGATGCTCTGTACTGAATAGACGCAAGCGGCTTCAAGGATTTTCAACTCAGAAGTTTCTAAGTCCTGCTTTTGAGAGCATAGCGGTCGCGGTTGGCATTGCATGCCGAAATCAGTTCCAGGACTTTCGTGAGTACCTACCAGTCAAGGAAAAGGGCTCCTACAGAGGTCATTTTTGTGAATTTCGTTTAGAGGATAGATTTATTCGTTAGCCCCGTTCCCAGTAAGTGTGTTAACCTTGTAAATTGTGTTACATTGTGTGTATGTCTTTTTCTGAAATAAATTACAATTTATTTTACCTCCTTGCTTTGCTCAATCAATGATCCCGATATTAAAAGGTGTTAATAAACCTGGTCTCCCGTGACAACCATGTCCACAGAGCATTGCCACTGTGCCAATCAATTTTTTTTGGCTTGAAATTGAATGTATTTATAATTTGAGGCTTGTTTTGATGATTGGCAGGTTGCATATTGCCTGGCATAGTGGCAGCTCATGCGTGTGCCACTCGGTTTGCTTAGATCTGACGGCGTGCACTTCTCAGATATTGGCTCAGATTCATTTAACAATCAGTTGCAGGAGGGGGTGGAGAGGGTCCTGGTGGGTCTCGTGGTACGGGCCTAGTTTAAGGGGGGTTAAATAGACCTGTCGGTGGAGGCAGTTGGGGGGTAAGTGCTTGTACTTACCAGACTGGGCATGGGAATGATAAAGCCTGTGGGGGAGTGGTGAGTGGGCAAGGTCATCTGGACATGACTTCAGGGAGTCCACTCGTGGCAACGGCCGGGTTACGTAGGTCCAGCTACAGGATTTACGGGGTCAGCGGTTCACGGACCGTCTCACCCTTCACCTTTTTAGTGAGCACTCTGGCAGGGACTGGCAGTTAAACAATCATTTAATAAATAAATAAAGCCACGGCCTTTTATAACACCTGTCGTTACTTGTATATGTTTATGTGGGCATTGGTTAATGAGGGGTGGGGAGTTCCCTCGCAGCCTCCCTGGTCAAGGGTCTAAATAGCAAGGAGGCAAATCTAGCAGAGAACAAAGAGCTACGCAACAGAACAGGAAATAACCTGTTGGAGTAGCAAGGAGGATAACACTTTTGTGGCCTTTTTAGTCCAAAACCAGGAAGTGCTTTAGCAGAGCAACAGATGCAACGCCTGGAAAACTGGAGCGGATCAGCGTATTACTCCTGGGTAACATGGGCAGCCTAGGGAAGCCCAGCGAGGACCGGGACAGAAGCACAGTCAGGACATGACACCTGCTTCCTCACAAGGCATCTTTCAGGCACATTGGGACCTTACTTTTTAAGATAGGCTTTGTGGAAATCCAGACATTGGAAGATGTTGCTACATAACTCACATAAATGTTGACCTATCATCAATCACAGTTATTTGATACCTTAAATCAACTTTTCATATTATTGTATAAATATTTTTATTCCCCATTTTAAAAAAAACGTTACACTTCTGTTATCCTAGAACTATGTTTCTATATTGAGAGAATAGGCATTTTCTATAGCTTCTAATAGCAATTGTATGTTATAATCAGGTGCAGGCTGTAGGGGAAAGCGGGGTTAAGTATCCCAATTGTGGAGGGGGCCCGGATGGTCCCTGAAGTTGGGCCCATTAAAACGGTCAGTCCTAGGCCCCAGCAAAGCAGAAGTTTTGCCGCCTTATAACCATTTTCCTAATTTTCACATAGACCGTTTTAGCTCTAAAGTGTTGTTAGTCACTTTTCTTGCCGACATATCTGCGTAACCCTTTGAGTGCCCCAAGATATATCTTGGATGTCATAAGGGCTTGGAATTCTTACGGCCCCTTTATACTTTTTTTTTTTTTTTGCATAAAGTATGTCGGTCTGCACAGGGATTGAGGTTTTGCTCCTTGGCGCGTGTGTAGATAAAAATACTTAAAGCTGCAGTTGTCTTTTTTTTTTTTTAGTTTTTTTTTCACTTCAATAGTTTCATGTGGGCAATCTCTAATTACCTAAAGAACTGCATAGCTGCCGGTCAATTCATTCTCCGTGTATTGATCGGCAAAGTTTGGCAACATCTTTAAATATGGGGAATGTAAATGGTTGCTATAGCACCAAGCATGCTTTTAAAAATAGAAAACAAGAAAATTGGTCTTACAAAATTGTTTTTTTTTAAACAGAAAATGCTAAAAGTATTTTTTCTTACTAAAGAACTGATTTATTAAAAAAAAAAACACACATGCAGGATATTGCCTGAACTGCAGCTTTAAGCTTTAAATCTATTACATTCTAAGTGTCATTCGTTTTAAACTTTGACGTTCCTTTTATAAGCAGACCACTTCCACTTCCTGATTGTCAGATCACTGTGGTTTTGCCCTTTGTATCCAGCCTTGCGGTCTGATCAGCTTGCTGCCTACCTGACTACCTTTTTGATCTCTGCCTCCCCTGGCCCCCTAAACTTTACTGAATCCTTGTAAAGTTAAAGCTGAGCAAAAAATGGCCCTTTCCCGACAGGTGTCAAAGGCGATCAACATTTTATAACATTTGGCAATTATTACCAGTGGTTTTTCACAAAAGTTAATATTACTGCTTTGACAACAAACTTCTATTGATCAAATGTACTTTGGAAGAATGGCAGCACCTGCTGGAAGCAACACTTCATCCAGTGACTTTTTACATATATAATTTTTTTAATATTTACATACGTTTGAACCCGAGACAAGTCCGGTGGGCACCGTACTTTACTCTATTTAATTTCATTGTGTTGTATCGCCACGGAACGGAAAAGCAGATCCGCTCTCAAGGTAATATGATGGACTATTGTCCATGCCAGTCCTTCCAACAACAGTCCTGTCCTGCAACAGAGGAATTTTCTGGCTGCTACAAATCTGAAAAGATGCATTCAACAAGCGGCCAGCACAGACCCGTATGCACAGTCCATTTGTCAGTCTCTGTCAAAGCCATTCAAGGAGCAACAAGGATGCTTGTTCTTTAAAAAGTGTCTTCTATATTCCGCCTAGCAGTATTTGCCACGACTCAATAACTGCCAGTCACCTGGGAATTAGGAAAATTAAATTCCTGTCTCGCTAGTGGTCTGGTGGCCCAGACTTGGCATTGAAGTTGAAGAGTATGTCTGGTCCTGGGAGATTTGCGCCGGCAACAAGACACATGCACTACAGCATGTTGTCTTTTGCAACCATCACCTACCCCAAAGCAAACACGGAGTTCTATTTCTATGGACTTTTATTGTGGAACTCCTGCTTTCTCAAATTTTCAATAACATTTTGGTATTTGTGAACAGGTTGACTAAAATGGCACAGGTCATACCTGTTAAGAGACTGCTAACCTCTTCCTGGAGGGAGTTTTCAGGTTGCATGTGCTCACTTATGTGGCGATCTCTGATCGAGGAGCCCATCCTTTATACAAAATTGTTCTGTTCTTTCTGTGGCAGAATAAAGGACGTGCAGCCTCTTCACGCTAAACTGGTGGAGATCTTGTTTAAGACCCGAGAGACATGCAAAGAGTCCAGTCAACACCAACAAGGAGGTCCTGCATACCAGATTCGGGAGCTTTGACTGTCTACCCAGTATCTTAAACTCAATCACCTACCTGACAAATTTGGACAACAATTTATTGGACCCTTTATTTATTTTTTACAAAGGCAGATCAGCTGGGTATACAGTGATGGCAATATGGTGCTCAGAGTACACGGACCTATATGTTGATAAAGGGAGAATGAAAGCTGACTGGGGAGTGATCAGTAACTATAAGTAGTACAACAACCTATAATGGGGCTCTAGTCACCCTGAAGAAGGGGTAGGTGCACAAAAACACCCTCCTTTACCTCATTGGGCTGGCCTCAGGTAAAGTACTCACAGAATAAAGCCTCCAGTAGCTATCTCCATCAGCGTGCAGCTGTATCCTGGTAAGGGAAATCCAATGTAGTGTGTGTGCAGCGCACAGCCAAGAAGGGGATGAGGAGCAGGTCTGGCAAAAAATCTTTATTTTGAGTCCATAAAAACGGGGGTTACAACCTTCAACGCGTTTCGTGCACCGCAGGCACTTTATCAAGAAGTGTAATGTGTGGTGTGTAGGACATTTAAATAGCAGCTGATGCCGTTTTGGCGCCAAAAACCCAATGACGTCATAACCTATATTAACCAATGGGTATGGTCCCGCATCACAAGCGTCAAAACAGTCAGAGTCTTGCCAAGCCCCTCTGCGAGACATAGCCTATCAGTGCCCAATGAGCTGACACGCATCCCACGAACAGTAAGAGGCCAGCTCTCGCGAGATGCGGCTCACACAATTCTCGCCCGTTCGCGCATGCGGGCCACCCCTGTTTGCCTTACTTATATCCCTTGTCGGGCGATACACATAATGGTCACGGAGGAAAACTCCCCCCTGTCCGGCATCACAAGGTCTCACCACAGTGAACAACCACAGGAACCTTCCGTCTCTCACTTCATGACTCTCTAAAGATCCACCCAGGTTTTCCATATTTTGTTACTGAAACCATTCATCGAGAACGCCTTTCCAGGATGTAACCTTCCTCAACCAGGCCCTCTTCAAGTCCGAGGACAAAGGGAATATGCAGTGGCGAGGATCCTCAAACTCCAAGAGACATTGAGGCCCGCTACAGTAACTGGTGGACTGGAAAGACTATGGTCCAGAGGAAAGATCTTGGGAACCAGTGAACAATGTTCAGGCCCACTGCCACCTAAAGGATTTCCAAAGGTCTATCATTAAAAGCTAGGTCCTAATACATCTGAAAAACACCTTGTGAGGAGGTGAGTACTGTCGGGCTGACAGCTAAACCAGCTGCTTGATTGCTGCACTGATGGCTGCACTGTTGCATTATATTTTTGATCTTCACCCTTGAACACACCAATTGCCACTCAGCCTCGTAAACACTCCCCTTGGCTTCCTTTATAAGCAGACCACTTCCACTTTCTGGTTGCCAGAAGAATGCGGTTTTGCCCTTTGTATCCAACTTTGCCATCTGATGGTCAGGTCAGATGGCTAAACTACTTGCTGCCTGTCTGTCTACGCTCTTAATCTCCACTTCCCATCACCCCGGCCTGTCTAACTATTCTGTTGCTTTCCGTCCATCCTGACCAAGGCATGCCCGTCGTTTCTCTGTAGCACCTGCCCTTCACCAACTGTGACGCATAGCACATCTTTATGGCCATGCTCTGGGCTTGGTCCAGTTCCACCTGCTCCAGCTATTGGGATCAACTCCCTGACATTGAGCACAACATCATTGGTAATATACATCTAGCTACTAAACTGGGCAAAACTGGAGAAGAAAACGCCAACAGATTTATCAAAGAAACAAAATACTACTTTGAATAAATATTACAGGCAGTCCTTGTTTTACAACGCTTCGTTTTACAACGAATGGCTTATCCAACGCTATGCAATGCATAACTATATTCATTTTTACAACGCCAAAACGGCTTATCCAATGCTTTGCAAAGTTGTTTGTGTATATAATGTGTATATAATAAATATATATATATATATATATATATATAAAAATAAATAACAGTATATGCCCTATATAATTTATGTGTGCTGCATATCTTACTGTTTGCGTAAAATAGTTGATGTATTTTAGCATTAAAAATGCCTTCAGCAACAAGACTTCCAAGAAATTCAAATGATGGTAGATCTAACGATTGGGTATGTCAGAACTTATAAAATTATTACATCAGAAAACTGGAGAGAAATGCAATTTAAGATAATGCATAGGGCATATATACCCTTCACCAGACAAATGACCAATATAGAAGCAGACAACGAAATGCCCCAAATGCAACCTCCCTAAAGCTAACCTCAAACACTGTCTCTGGACAGGCGTTGAAATTAACGAGTTCTGGACACAGGTCCTACAATATATTAAAGAAGTTACGAAAATTAGTTGGGTAAGACACCCCCTACCCATGATATTTGCCAATACTGAACCTTGGACAATTAAGATCAACCAAAATAGGGGGGGCCATTCTCCCAACAGAGATGATTCTCCTGGTAGCCAGAAAAGCCATTATGATCAAATGGCTAGATTCACAAGCGCCCAACATAGAACTGATAAAATCCCTCTTGGTCAAACTGATCACGATAGACAGAATATCTACCGATCAAGTAGGAAATAACCAGTATGACAAATTTGATCGAAAATGGGGGATGATTATAAACACTTTTCCCCAGCTAGAACAGAATAAATTCAGATGACACCCAAGATAAGATGGTAAACTAAACTGGACGAAAAACCGGATAAAGGAAATATAAAATAAGGAGAACGTCCTGCATCACAACATGACATAATAACATGACAGAACAGAGTAAGAACAAAGAGCCTAGTCTAAACAAATACGATAACTAAAAGAAAGAACGGGAGTCACAAGCAAGCTATGATACAAGGTTTTAAGTTAAATGGTTGAGATATTAGATCAAGACCAGTTATACTGTAAGTTCGAAAAAATTAAATAAAAAAATGGGTATAGCAAATATGTATTGAACTATGTAACATTATACGATAACCTATGAACATGTAAATACAATATGCTACAATGTAATATTTTGAAATGTATCTGTAAACACCCTAATAAAAAGATACTTTAAAAAAAAAAAATGCCTTCAGGAACAGAATCTTTCATTTAAACAGTGTTCCTATGGGAAAACGTGTTTCACTTTACAACGTTTCGCTATCCAACGCCATTTTGAGTAACGCATTGTGTCGGATAACCTGTAGTGTCGGATGCCTGTAGTGTCTATGTCAGTGGTTTTCAACTTTTTTTGGTTAAGGAACACCAGAATTAGATTTTGAAATTCTAGGTAACTCCAACTCTCCTTTATGGAGCCTACAAATTCCCAGATACAGTTGGTGGTCCTGTGTAATCCTAGAACAACATGACCATGTGTGGTATATGTTACAGTGTTACAGGGCAAATTGTGAGTAATCAGAAGATATACTTACACAAAAGTATACTGTTTCTGATTTGGTTGAATACACACTCGTCATCAGACATAGCATTGATGTAATACATAAACTTTAGCTCTACTGGGTACTGGGTTCTGGGCAAACTCATCATAACAGGAATGAGTCGTCCTCCTGAATGTGGCGACTCTGCTAGAGCCTGATGCATCTGGTATGTACACCAGGCGTCAGAGAGGAAGTGTGGAGTGAGTAGCATGACCCAGCAGTGGCTGCTCCTCACACCGTGGCACATCTCAGAGGGAATGGGGCTGCCTACTGCCATATCCCGCATGGGCAGGAAGCAACGCAACTTCTCTGGCTGAGCCTCCAAATACAAGAGCATCTGCAGAGCATACTTGGAGTCCTTCTCACTGTGGCAGATACAGACATCATAGAGGCTTCTCCAGCGGGTGCTATTCTCTGGCCAGTTGAGATCAGTCTTCTGGCTAGAATTTGTTCTTTTATGTTCAGTGTTGGAGGAGGTTGTTGAAGGGACGATTGTCGCCTTATGTGATTCCTTGGATTTGAGCTTCCCCAGCATCCACTTTGTCCAGCCTGCATGAGAAAAATTAATTGTATGTTCTTTAATCACTCATTAAGCGTGCTTGCTTAGTATATTTTATTGTACACTAGTAACACTATATCAAAAGGAGACTGACTTCAATAACCACAGAGAAAGAAAGAACCTAAACAATTAACATACAGGTTTCTAAACTGACTCATGTAGCGAGACGGATTACTACTGTTGTTCGGGCACCAACCGTTCTAACTTGCCTCTCCAAGGCACACTGCATCGGTACCAGCCAATACGTGTCTATGTTCAGCTGCACTGGGAAACTTTGTTCCAACTACAATATGAAATCGTTAACACCGAGACTGCAGATACTTATGCATATCCATTACATCTGTATCTACCAACATATAGTAATAGTAACAGATACAGAACAGACGTCTGAACCATCAAATCGCTAAAACAGAATACGAGATAGGAAGACTAACCTTGTTCAAACCACATACCAACTCTCTATGACCTTTAGAAAGTAATCCATCTCCCAAATACTATACAGTACTACAACATGGACTTCAAAATCCAATTTAAATTATTGACACTTATTTTCACAGAGGCCAATGGGCATCAAGCTAACTGCCACATGTTATCTTATTCTACTTGCAAAGAGAAGGTTGATGTGCATTACCTAAAGTAAATATGTATAATTTATTTTAAAGCAACTATTCCTCCTAATATATAATAATGCTATTCAGCTCTGGAGGACTCCTTGATGAGAATAGAGATAGAGATATATACACACACACACACACACACACACACACACACACACACACACACACACACACACACACACACACACACACACACACACACACACACACACACACGTGTGAAATAGAAAGTACACCCTCTTTGAATTCCATGGTTTTACATACCAGGTCTAAAAATTAGGTAAATACAACCTCAGATGAACACCACATGACATATTACACCGTGTCATGATTTATTTAACAAAAATAAAGGCAAAATGGAGAAGCTGTGTGTGAAAAACTACGTACAATCTTACTGCTTCCATAGGAATTAAGCTGCTAAGTAGCAGACAGGTGCTGCTAATCAAATGCCCTTGATTAATTGATCATCAGCAAGTGTGACAACCTCTATAAAAGCCGAAGTTTTAGCGGTTTGCTGGTCTGGAGCATTCAGGTGTGTGTTAACACAATGCCAAGGAGGAAAGACATCAGCAATGATCTTAGAGAAGCAATTGTTGCTGCCCATCAATCTGGGAAGGGTTATAAGGCCATTTCCAAACAATTTAAGGTCCATCAGTTTACAGTGAGAAAGATTATTCAAAAGTGGAAAACATTCAAGACAGTTGCCAATCTTCTCACGAGTGGACATCCCAGCAAATTCATCCCAAGGTCAGACCGTGCAATGCTCAGAGAAATTGCAAAATACCCAAGAGTTACATCTCAGACTCTACAGGCCTCAATTAGCATGTTAAATGTTAAAGTTCATTACAGTACAATTAGAAAAAGACTGAATAAGTTTGGTTTGTTTGGAAGGGTTGCCAGGAGACAGCCTCTTCTCTCTAAAAAGAACATGGCAGCACACATAGGTTTGCAAAGTTGCATCTGAACAAACCACAAGACTTTTGGAACAATGTCCTTTGGACAGACGAGACCAAAGTGGAGATGTTTGGCCATAATGCACAGCGACACATTTGGTAAAAACCAAACAGCATATCAGCACAAACACCTCATACCAACTGTCAAGCACGGTGGTGGAGGGGTGATGATTTGGGCTTGTTTTTGCAGCCACAGGACCTGGGAACATTGCAGTCATTGAGTTAACCATGAACTCCTCTGTATACCAAAGTATTCTAGAGTCAAATGTGAGGCCATCTGTCCGACAGGTAAAGCTTGGCCGAAATTGGGTCATTCAACAGGACAATGACCCCAAGCACACCAGCAAATCTACAACAGAATGGCTGAAAAAGAAAAGAATCAAAGTGTTGCAATGGCCCAGTCAAAGTCCAGACCTCAACTCGATTGAAATGCTGTGGCGGGACCTTAAGAGAGCTGTGCATAAACAAATGCCCACAAACCTCAATGAACAGAAGCAACGTTGTAAAGAAGAGTGGGCCAAAATTCCTCCACAACGATGTGAGAGACTGATAGTCATACAGAAAACGATTACTTCAAGTCATTGCTGCTAAAGGTGGTTCTACAAGCTATTGAATCATAAGGTGTACTTAGTTTTTCACACATGGCTTCTCTATTTTGGCTTTATTTTTGTTAAATAAATCATGACACGGTGTAATATGTCATGTGTTGTTGTTCATCTGAGGTTGTATTTACCTAATTTTAAGACCTGCTAAGGAACAGATTATTGTTATTATGTCCTGATATGTAAAACCATGGAATTCAAACAGGGTGTACTTTCTTTTTCACATGACTGTATATATATATGTATATATATATTTCCCAGAATCCCTTGCTGCAGTGGAAGCGCTGTATGCTGGGTGACAATGGGGAAAGACAGAGTTGCAGACCTGTCTAAGACATGCAAATGAACATACAGTAATATTTACAGTTGCTATATATATATATATATATATATATATATATATATATATATATATATATATATATATATATATATATATATATGCATATACATATATATATATATATATATATACATATACATATACACATATACATATATATTATATATATATTTTTTTAAAGCATTGGAATCAAGGAGTCCCCCAGAGCTGAACGGCATTATTGTCAGCTCCATCATCCGTCCGTCCCCCCCTTCATTCCCGAGATACTCATTTACACAGTTACCAGAAGTCTCGAAGGGAATTTAAACAGCACTCAAATAGGAAGCCACAATGACGTTGATTAGTGGTGTACCGAGTACCCAGAATTACCCGGTACCTGGCCTTACCCGGCACTTTTTCATCTACCCGGACATTACCCGGAAACTGAGAAGTGGGCCCAGTGCCAGGTAATACCGGTGTCGGGTACTGTCAAGGTAGCTGAAAATAAACAAATCACTTACTGTACCTGCAGCCAGTTACAGAAGACATCTATGAAGAGCAGCAGAGGTCTCGTGGCGCTGGCAGCATCCAAAGTGTGTCTTCAGCCGGAGTGGGACTTCGGATGCTGCCACCGCCACAGGACCTCTGCTGCTCTTCATAGATGTCGCATCGGTCTTCCTCCACCCTGCAGGTAAGTGCCAACCAGGTAAACGGATACCCGGCCGGGTAGAACTATTGACCCGTACAACACTGACATTGATGAATAGATGGATGATGATGCTGCTTATAATTATTGAGTAGACAGCACTCACCAAGAATAAAGTAACGAAACTGCAGGGTGCCAACAGAACTAGGAGGACCCAAATTCCTCCTAACCAATAGTCACAATCAAAAGTTCCAGCACTCACTAACTCTAATATAATATGATGCTATGGATTATGCCACAAGAAAAAATGATTTAATGTACACACAAGATAATACAAGGAGTAATGCGGCGCTAATGCAAACATATATACAGACAATCCAGTGGTGATTGGGGTGCACACAATAGGGAAAAGGGAATGTGACAACACAAAGAAACAAAAAGTGGGGACAACACACATACAGGGGTAGGGTAATCAAGGGGGCAATGTTTCGGAGGGACACCCTTCCTCAGGCCCGTTCCCTCAGGTCTTAAAAGACCATAAGGTGCTTCCCTTTACCCTAACACCCCAATAACCAGAGCAGCACTCAGAGACCTATGTAATGTCAGTAGGAAGCTCAAAATAAGCAGAACCAGTCCTGGGTACACCAGAGGAAGTGTAAATAAAGTAAATCAGACCATCAGGTTACACGACCATGTATCTCCTTTTCTCTCTCCCTCCTTTCAAAAGGTGCGCTGCTAATGCAGCTTCCAATTAAATAATTTAGTCAGCATGGATTTATGAAGGATAGGTCTTGCCAAACTTACCTTATGAGTTTCTTTGAGGAGGTAAGAAGGAATTTAGACCAGGGTAATGCAGTTGATGTGGTCCACTTAGATTTTGCAAAGGCTTTTGATATGGTGCCACACGAGGTTTGTGTACAAAATAAAGAAAATTAGACTCTGTAAATATACTTGCACCTTGATTGAAAATTGGTTGAAGGACAAACAACAGAGAGTTGTCATAAATGTAACATTTTCAGGTTGGGCTAAAGTTGTAAGTGGAGGAGCTGGATATTTCTTAAAAAGCTGCCTACAGTATTAGTATGGATCTGAAAGTCTCTCAGAAGGAGTTTCACACCCTCAACCTAGAGATATTAGTCTCATGCCAGGAGACAGAGAGTCTCAACTTAGATGTGCGTAAATGGAAGGAGGACTACAAGGAGGCCCTGAATCTTACAGAGACTGTAAAAAGAGAAAATACAAGGCTTAAAGAAGAAAATTCTGATTTGATTGACCACTTCAATGAAAAGAATGAAAAGTTTCATGAGCTAGAAAAAATTATGAAACTATTTGATTATGAAAAGTTAGGAGCATTGGAGCAACGTACACAAGCATGCGTGCGTAACTACAGATTACCGAAGAGAAGCAGCGATGTCTGCAGGAAGAAAATCTGTAGGCTGTGTGACAAAACGACTTACTCCGGGGCTCCGCCGTCTGTCCGGGACTGTTAGAACACGGTCTTTTAGGGTAGGTTAAATGATGAGACGTCACGTACTGTTCCTTTAAACAGGCTATGCCTGGTTTATTTAGTCCCAGGCACTGAGACTGCCACAGTGAAAACAGAAAACAAAGCCAAACAAAAAGCTGCTCATCTGAGCGATAACAAACTTAGATATCCCTGACTCAGGGTTGGAAGTGGCTTTTCCACTTCCAACAACAAAGCAAGGTCCTTTTGCAGTCTTAGACAAATGAACACAATGATTGAACCTGTTTGGGGAAGAGGCTTCTCCCCTCTGTAGTTCAGCAGCCTTCCAGCCTCCAGGCTCTTGGAGAGAGGGAAGAGCAAACAGGAAATCAGTCTTACATACCTGATTTCTAATTAGCATGACAAGTGACAGAAATCAGGCAGCAGACAAACTCTGGTCTGGATCTCTCATCCCTCAGTTCCAGCGCTTGCCAAACTGTGGGATGGAGTGTACTGTATGTATAATAAGGCTGCACTCCCAGGCCAAACAGGATAGAAACTGTTCAGTATCCTGGGAGCCCTATATACAGAATTTATTACCATCCCCTGGTTTCTGTCACAGCTGCTAAAGAAGTACAAGTGCTGCAGGAACGTCTGATTACCCAGTGTGTCCCCGCAAAACAGCATGAGAAACTGAAGGCTACCCTGAGCATCGCTAGAGGCCAAGCTTAGAGGCCAGGTGACTCGGTACAAGAGGGAGCACAAGAAGGTCCAGAAACTGAGGCAAGCAGCTGCGGCCCGAGTAAAGAAATCCACAGAGCTCCAAAATATAAGGAAGAATGCGTTGATGTACACTCAGATCAAGCTATAGAAACAGAATTCTTTCGCCGATGAGCTAAACTTCTTAAAAAGTGAGAAAAGGAGAGTAATTCAAAAGTACTACAAGGCTCCTCAAAACAAGGTTGGAAAGAGAAATATATCTGCGCAAACGCTCTGCAGCACTCATCATACAGGCTGCCTACACAGGAATGAAAACTCGTCTGCTAAATAGCCAGAATAAAGCAGCCTGCCTTCTCCAATCCATATGCAACATCAAAGAAAGAATTTTGAACATTTGAAGCAGTGTGTAATCTTACTCCAGTCAAATGTTAGGAAGTGTCTGCCGCAAAGATACTACAAAAAAAATGAAGGAAGCTGCTGGTATCATTCAATCCAGATATAGGTTCTACATCACAACCAAGCAAGCTGTGCGTTGCTATAAGCGCACCCGCAATGCCATCTCAGTACTACAATCGGCTATCCACGCAAATCAGGAAGGAAGAACCGAATTTGAGAAGTGCAATACCAATACAGTCATGCTACTGTGGCCCCAGGGCCCAAGCCAAATTCCTCACAATGAAGATAGCCGCTACAAAAATACAGTCTTTGGCTAGATTGAGGCAGAACTGAACCACCCGTGAATATGGCTAGAGAACCATAGTCACCATAAATTAAAGGAAGAAAGGATCACCCGATGCAATGGGAAAATACGTGACCAGGCGGTCAGAAGACTGTGCTTGGGGTGATAGGGTCTGGGAAAGTTAGCCCTTACAAAGGGATAAGAGTTTCTTATTTTGTTGCTTTTATATGTTTTGCCTGGATAAAGGAACAGGCTCAATAAAGCCAAGATATAATTTCACCCAAATCGTTCTCCCTTATATGTACCTCTGCACACATCTCTAACAGGTCAACTGTAGCAACACACCCATCTCCCCATGCCACCCTGGGTACCCACCCCTGGGGCTGGGGTCTCTGATCACTGCAAGGTCTTTGAATCACTGAAAGTAGCAAGGCAGGTCTGCAGATCTTGAAACACCGGTCCACATTCTGGGGACCAGACTGCCAGCAGCATAACCCTCTGGTCAGTCACCTCAGTCAGGGGGGTCAGTCAGGACACTGTATTGGGTCACTAAATCTCTATAGTACCCCTGCATGTCCCTGATCTCACCCTCCATCTGGACAATGTACTCCATCTGATGGAGGGGCTGCTGACCCCTGGGGCCTTCCGGGAGATCAGCACACTGGGTCCCGCTTGGCTCATCCATAGCAGAGACCCTCTGTCTCCCTAACCTCTCTCGCTTCCACTCCAGCTAGGGAGCTGTGAAGCCGTATCCTCCTACTCCACGGAGCCTTCCCTAAACTTCCAAGGAACCATTACACTGTCTCTAAGCTATCCGGAGCTGCTGGGGCTGGTACCTAGTCAAAACGCACACCACGGTATACAGGCAGATCGGCATCTGCCTGCACCACTTCCCAGTACCACTCACTGAGCTCCAGTAGCTCCCTTTCTGTCACAAAGTTAGGAAAAAGGTCACAATGGGGGTCGATATACACATAGGGGACACTGGTCAGGCATGATCTGGCATACCTGCCTGGTCCCCCCAAGGGACCTCCCTGGGCTCCAAATGCTGGGGAGCAATGGTTGGTGGGGTGGGCTCCCAAAGCTGGGGTGCAAAAACAACCTTAGTGGGTGACAGGGCAGACTGCACCTCCGCCTGGGCAACTGCCTGCCTTTAGATTTCTGTGACCGGGGTCACAAGAGCATTCTCTCCTGGTAACTCCACCGGCACCCCCGTCCATGGGAGCTGGTGCTTTGGGCTGACCCGTTCGAGCTGCCACAGAGGTACCACAGTGCAGGGGACCCACAGGCTCACAGCCTGCTGATTGCCTGGGGTCCGTGTGTGCAAAAATCTTTCTTTGTGGACCGCTTGGTCCTCATGCCCGATGGCTGTACTCTGCTGCCCGTCGAGGAGCTCCATAGCTGTGGACATTTTTTTAGAAAGGAAATGTATACAGGAATATACCAAATAAGTAAACATGGGAAGAATGTTGATCCAGGGATTAATCCAATTGCCAATTCTTGGAGTCAGGAAGGAATTTATATTTCCCCTTATGAGATATCATTGGATAATATCACACTGGGGTTTTTTGTTTGCTTTCCTCTGGATCAATAAGTAAGTATAGATATAGGATAAAGTATCTGTTGTCTAAATTTAGCATAGGTTGAACTTGATGGATGTACGTCTTTTTTCAACCTGATCCACTATGTAACCATATAACTACTACTTGAAACTTGGAGACCGACTTTGAGCGACTATTCCCTACAAGGAATCCTAGCCCAAAGTCTCATGATCCCATCGATGCTACCAGAAAAAATGCCTGTCACAGGAGACCAGCACTTTTAACACCTTTTTACCTTACTGGGATCATTCACTAGACAGAACAAGATTATTGAATAAATTGCGTTTATTCGTGCAAGCCCGCAGACATACATAGATTGCACAAAATACAGTACATACATACCAAATGGGGGCAAAAACTAGCCTCAAATAGGTGAAGGGTGCCTGCTTCGGATGGCTTAGTCTGACTGGGACCTCGTCTCGAGCTTTGCGGTACTCTTTCCGGGTAGAAATCCCAACCGCGTCCGCTACGTTAAAGTCTCAGAACTTTGACTTCCCGTCTGACGTAGTCTCAGCAGGGCAGGCTTTCCTAGCTTCAGAAACGAAGCTGGTTGCTCTGCTATACGCGACAGAGCAACTTTAAAAAGCCCACTTGAGCCTCACCGACTCAAGCCACAGATCGTCTGGTCCTCTGGTCGGGCAGTCTCCTTACATACACTCCGCTGACGTATCTCTAGCCTGGAAGACAGACTGGCAACCAATCCGAGCATGGGAACTTTCCTACCATCCAATCACGAGCCGTAGGCTCGGCTGGCCTTACCCAATCAAAGGAGGGGGCGTGCTTAGGCTCAGGTTGCTGGCAAAGCGGGAAATATGAATTGGTCAATGGGAAACGTGCATACGAGCAGTGTCTTCCCCCAGCCAACTCATTGCCGCCCACTGGGCAGGCTCCGCCAGGTCTGACAGTCCAAGCTATGCCCCAGCGAGGTGCCCATGTTCTCCGGACCTGGTACTCTGCCATTCCCTATTTGCCAATTGACCTGACACCTTGCCAACCTGTTTCTTTGATCCGCCATTGCCATGCAGACCCCCCCTCACCCCAGCTAATTACATTACCAGGGCTGGCTGCATAGTAATGGATACTCATCTTTTAACATTGGGAAGTTGGAGTCTAAAACTTGCTCCCTAAAACAGTGGTGCGCAAACTGGGGGGCATGCCCTCCAGGGGGCGGGAGAATTTGTAGGGGGGCGCGGGCGGTTACAGAGGCCCCGTGCTCTTCTCCACAGCATGTAAATTAAATGTCGGGGGCGGCGTGAGGCCTCTGTAACTCCCTTACCTGCTCTCTGCAGGTCTTTGGTGACGCATCACCATGGCAATGTGGCGTCATGTTACGTCACGCGTCGCCATGGCAATGCGCGTCAAATGACGTGACGGGGTGACATGACCCGCGACATCATTTGATGCCGAGTCATTGGGAGGGGGGAGCAAACGCTGCGGCTCCAGGGCAGGGGGGCGCAGCATGAGACGTTTGCGCACCCCTGCCCTAAAACATGGTCCCGAGAACTTGGACCCTAAACATGGTCCCTAGAACATGGACTATGTAATCGGGTTTTAAAACAGGCTCCTGCACTGTGTTTTAAAACCCAATTGCAGAACTTGCTGACGGTGCACAGATTTCCCATAGAGTTACATTACACTTCCATAACCTACAGTATCTTTAGGTACAGATGCGAACCCGCAAATCATACACTATTTGCGGCTAAAATATCAGTTTTACCGGTGTCTCCAGTCAGCAATACTTTACACAGATTGTAACTCTATTTGCCCGCCAAAAGCCACTCAAACTTCTGTTCCCAAAGTCCCGGTCCTGCAGCTAATTCCTAACAGGGACCCTAACCACACATGGCATCGCTAGCTTATTGTTACGCCGGGGTGCTGCCCGCAGACCAGACCCGTCCCCTGAGCTGAAGGGGGAAGTGGTAATACACGCACCCGCAGCAAAGGGAGCGTGTCCGGAGTGTGGTATGAAGCGTTGCCAGGCCAGGTGTAGTAAGGTAGACAATACTTGCCGGTACCGGTTGTAGAGATAGAGTGATGAATGCCTTGCCGAGGTCAGGGAGTGGAGAGCGGAGATAGGTCGTAGTCCAAGCCGTGTTCAAGGGGTTACCAGAGTGAGCGTTGTCCAAGGAGTGCTGAGATCGAGAGCCAGAGGGGGTAGTCGTACAAGCCGCATCAGAACCTGTGAAAACACTGAGAGAATCCAGAAGTACTTCCATAAAGAGACTATGTCGAGCAAAGACTGAGAGCAGAGAGGAGCTAGATAAAGCAGGAAGGTCCAATTAGGAACGGAGGCGGGACAGGAAGAGCTACAGGGAGACACTGCAGATTGGTGGAGGCATAACAGGCCAGGTGAGTCTTGTTGGTAACCTGAGTATGCCCGTGCGTTGTGTGGGGGCGGAGCCTGAGGTCCGGGGGACGGGAAGAAGTGTGCAGATTGAGCGCGCTC
Source organism: Ascaphus truei (assembly GCF_040206685.1). Taxonomy (NCBI): domain Eukaryota; kingdom Metazoa; phylum Chordata; class Amphibia; order Anura; family Ascaphidae; genus Ascaphus; species Ascaphus truei. The sequence goes on from NC_134488.1 coordinate 2,248,017, forward strand.
CGTAACGCGTGTACGCACGTGGACCGAATCAGTGGATAGTGCAGGTGTGCGTGCGGGAGGGCGTGGGCGCGCCCGGCGCTGAGCAGAGGAATCGTCGAGGGGAGTGATCCCACGATGGGGGCAGGGGCGGGGAGCCGCAGAGGCCAGTAAGGCAGGATTGTTTTGTGTGTCCAGGGACTCCCTGAGGGGAGAGAGTGCTCTGTGTGGGGAGCGTGGAGAACGCTGATTCCTGACAGTACCCCTGTAACAGGGTCTTATCCCTGTTAAGAATCTTGCCTTTAATCTAGCAGTGTGCTGGTTAATTGCACACCTGCAATCAACTCCACCTGGCTGATTAGAGCTCCCTCAGAGCTCTGTGAAACAGAGCTGAGCTGACATTTGGAGCTGACACAGAAAAGCAGAGAAGCCTGCACACAGACTGTCTTGAGCACAAAGGGGTGCTGAGATCAAGACACCCAGAGACTTATATTCCTGGACACAGGGGACCCAGGAACCTACCAGAGACTGACATGAAGGGCCACCTGCTTTAAGGTATCTCTTGAGACTTTGGGGAATATGGTTGTAATGGGAGTATCCCTCCAGCCCTGGAGAAAGGGACTGGGGAAATAAGTTAGCCCTTAAACAGGGACAGGCATTTGTTGTTTTCATATGTTTTGCTGTGTTAAAAAGGACAGGCGCAAAAAAAAAAAAATGCTCTGAAGCAGTGAATACAGACAGTGACCCACAAACGGTACTGATTCTGGAAGTAAAGGCTGCCAAACCGCATAGGACTAACAGCTGTGAATGGGGTATATGCAAGACTGTGCTGAAGCAGGGAAACTTTTACAGACGGTGACCGACGCAAGGTACTGATTCTGGGAATTTAAAATGGCCGCCCAGCTGAAGTCAAATACAGACTCTGTAAAAATGGGGAAGAAAATGTGTTCCTGGGTTTAAAGAACCCCACCACACAGAGCAGTGTCCCTTCAGGCCTTATTCAGACGATGAGAGTGAATGCATGCACAGCACTGCTAATGTTGTAAAACTTACCCAAGGGAAGAAAAAGTCTAGAGATACCTGTGAGAGCTGCGACCTCTACAAGCAAAATATGCACACCTGTAGGACTACCACAATTTGGGGTTCTAGCAAATACAGTGATAACAGCTGCAATAGCGCCTCCTGAGGTCAGGAATAAAAATACACCTGATAACCCCAAAATGGAGGACAAGATGCGGCGTTCCTGTAATGAACCCTACCCCACAGAAGAGTGGCCCTTCCAGTCCGATAAGGAGGAAGACATCTCTTACGGGGAACCCGAACCGAATCACACCCACAGAACACCCCAAGAATGGTGGGGGTGCCTAAACTCGGTACGAACCGAAAAGACCGCTCTCTATGATGACGAATGTGATCGGCAGGAGGAAGAGCGGGAACAGCAGATCACTGAATATTTACGCCACCTAACGCAACTGCAAGGAAAACATGGCGGATACAGTGAAGCTGCTGAAATTTCAAATAAAGACGGAGACCCCAATATCCCTGATGGGACGGAGTCGTCAAAAACAAAAAGGCGGAAAAAGAAAAAAGGGTCTTCACTTACCGTGGAAAGAACAGACACATCTGCAGATCCCGCGGAGGAAAAGGGGGTCCGAGATGCCCTGCAGCCTAGAAAAAATGGAGAGTTCGTCCCGCAGATGACCGAATATCCAGAGGGCCCAAGGCAGAAGTCGTGTACCCCAAAGAAGTGTCTGTCCGGTGCTAGTAGTGAGAAACCCTCAACCAACCATACCAGGGAAGCGGAGCCGGAACCAATGAGTGACCATCCCTTGACCAGCCCTGAAGATGCCCTGAAAATTGCCAGGAGTGACTGTGATCTGCTCCGGGAACAATTGAAACTGGAGAGGGAAGATAATGCTGAGCTACAGAAGACTGTTCTCACACTGTATTCTGAATCCGGGATCGACTTGGAGGATTTAAGGACAGATCTAGATATAGCAAACGTTACTATTACCGCCATGGATGAAAAACAAAGCAAATCTGATAGACTGATTGCTAATCTGAAGCAGAAATATGAGGAGGCACTGAAGGAGATTACAGTCATTCAGCAAGAAGTTCGCAAGTGCCATAGAGACGTGGAAGTCTCTCAGAATGAGGTTCACACTCTCCGCATAGAACTGAATGCCTCACACCAGGAGGTCAACAGTGTCTGGACAGAGGTGGACATATCCCAGAAAGAGGTTCATAATCTCCGCACAGCACTGGATGCCTCACACCACGAGATCGGCAGCTGCCGGACAAAACTGGAAGTCGCCAAAAAGGAACTTCACAGTCTCGCTGAGGAGCTGGACAATTCTAAAAAAAAACTATTGTCAATCTTAATAGATCTCAAAGTCTCTCAGAAGGAGCTTCAGACCCTCAACCTAGAGATGGAAGTCTCACACCAGGAGACAGTCGGTCTCCCAGCAGAGGTGCGAAAATGGAAGACGGACTACAAGGAGGCCCTGAATATAACAGAGACTGGAAAAAGAGAAAATTTAAGAATAAAAAAAGAAAATTCTGAGTTGACAGACCACGTCAATGGAAAGAATGAAAAGCTCCACGAGTTGGAAAAAATAAAGAAACTTCTGGAAGGTGAAAAGGGTGAAGCAGAGCACCGACTGCAGAACCAACTACAAGGTCTGCATACACACCTCCAGAATACAGAGGAGAAGCAGCGAACTCTGCAGGAAGAAAATCTGCAGGCTGCTAAAGAGGTACAAACGCTGCAGGAACGTCTGAATACCCTGTGTGTCCCCCACAGAGTAGTATGAGGAGCTAAAGGCCACGCTGCATCTCACCACAGCATCGTTGGAGGCGGAGCTTCGATACCAGGTGACTCTGTATGACAGGGAGCGGGAGAAGGCCCAGAAACTGGAGCAAGAGCTGGCGAGACAGAGAGTCTGTTCCTTGAGTCAGTACACCAAGGAGAAAACAGACGCAGCGGCAACCTTGACGACAAACATTACAGAGCTCCAGAATATGAAGGAGACACTGATACAAACTCAGAGAAAGCAAAGTGCACAGATAAATTCCCTGAGAAGAGACTTGCAAGACGCACTCAAAAAACAGGGATCTCTTGCAGATGAGATGACAGTACTACAAGGACAAGTATTGACCCTGACCAAGCATCGGTATCCCACAGCCACAAAAAAACAAAGGAAAAAGGATACAGTGAGAGCTGGGAACACCGCTCATCTGAAAAACAAGGTTGCAAAGTCTAAACCACCTAAGCAAGCACTAGCAAAACCTTCAGCTGGCCACAAGGCAAAACAGAAAGGTATACGTGCAGAATCAAAATCAGAAGAATCCTTAGTGGACGAAGCTGAAAAGATGGGACATTCTCTGGAGGTGGAATTGCAACTCAATCCCAAAGAATCTGAACTGGCAACACCATGGAGTGGAAAGAGTGCAGAAGGACAGCTTCAAGAGCAGAAAACTCAAAGGGTTACTCTCAAACGCTCTGCAACTGTCGCCATACAATCTGCCTACAAAAAGAGGAGCGCCCGACGCAAGGGAAATCTCATGCCCGCGCACTCGGTAAAAAGACTGTACTTGGAAAAAGTTCTCCTCGAGCGACTGAGGAGTGCTGATCTCAAGCACCTTCAGGAGGAGACACGAATAAACTGGAGAAAGGGCTCCAATCCCAGCGGGACTGAGGGTTCTCTTCCTCCATCCACTCTCATTCAAGTCACATAGATATCTAGAATGAGAGTGGAAGGATGGGCTTCGGCCATGGTAAGCCCGAGCTTCCCACAAACAGGGGAGGTGTGTAACAGGGTCTTATCCCTGTTAAGAATCTTGCCTCTAATCTAGCAGTGTGCTGGTTAATGCACACCCGCAATCAACTCCAGCTGGCTGATTAGAGCTCCCTCAGAGCTCTGTGAAATAGTGTCATGTGAGACACAGGAAGAGGATTTTCCTGAGCTGACATTTGGAGCTGACACAGGAAAGCAGAGAAGCAGAGAAGCCTGCACACAAACTGTCTTGAGCACAAAGGGGTGCTGAGATCAAGACACCCAGAGACTTATATTCCTGGACACAATGGACCCAGGAACCTACCAGAGACTGACATGAAGGGCCACCTGCTTTAAGGTATCTCTTGAGACTTTGGGGAATAGGGTGGTAATGGGAGTATCCCTCCAGCCCTGGAAAAAGGGACTGGGGAAATAAGTTAGCCCTTAAACAGGGACAGGCATTTGTTGTTTTCATATGTTTTGCTGTGTTAAAAGGGACAGGCGCAATAAAGCCTTATTTTAATTTCACCTTAAAAACGGTCTCCATTGCATGCCTCTGCACACATCGCTTACAACCCCCCTCTTCAGGAACGGCCTCAGAACGGTCCATGAACGGTTTCTCTGGAAACTTTTTCCTGAAGGACTTAAGAAGGGTCGGGGCATGAATGTACTTTAGAGGTACCCAGGATCTCTCTTCAGGGCCAAAGCCCTTCCACTGCACCAAGAACTGGAGCTGGCCCCTGGATAGGCGAGAATCCAAAAGAGAGTGAACTTCGTATTCCTCGTTATTTTGGACAGTAATGGGGTCCGGTTTATGAGTCTGATCCGGAAAGAAGTGACTGGAGATGAATGGTTTTAAGAGGGACACATGAAAGACAATGGGAATCTTCATACTGGGTGGTAGTTCGAGCCGAAATGCCACGGGATTGATTTGTTCACAAATAGGGAAGTGACCCAGGAACTTAGGTGCCAGTTTAGGAGATGGTACCTTGAGGTGGATATTCTTAGAGGAGAGCCATACCAAATCCCCTGGTTTGTAACTGGGCGCCGAACGACGACGACGATCAGCCTGTAGTTTCGATCTGCGGGAGGAGTCGAGAAGGGTAGACTGAATCGGTTTGGAGAGAAGGAATGCGTTCATCTACGGCTGGTACTCCAGAAGGGATGTTGGGGATGGGAAGACAGGGAGGGTGGAACCCATAATTTATAAAGAAGGGCGACTCCCGGCTGGCCTCGTTTTTGGCATAATTGATGGCACACTCTGCCCAAGAAAGGAGTGGAGCCCAATCATCCTGGAAATCGGATATGAAACATCTCAGGTACTTCTCCAGGGATTGATTGATTCTCTCCGTTTGTCCATTGGACTGAGGATGATAGGCGGAAGAGAAAGAAGAAGAGATGCCCAATCTCTTCGTGAAAGCTCTCCAAAATTTGGATACAAACTCAGAACCTCTGTCAGAAACAATGGACGAAGGAATCCCATGAATCCGGAAAATCTGCTCCGTAAAGATATCAAACTGATAGGGGAGCCCCTGCTACTGCCTCAACAAGTAATAAGTGAACGGTGCTTAGGGTATATGTATAGAGGGAAGTGGGGTAGAGATAGAACCCAAATGTAGCACTCAGGTTCACGCTCTGTGTGATGAGTGAATGATTTAAAACATAACTTTATTAAAGTACCAATGAATTAAAATAATGGGTATTAAGAACAGACGACCTGAAGGTATTCTGACCTTCGATACTTGAACCGTATAGGTTCAGGGTCTATGATAACTGTGTGTACCTTAATATTCAGGTTACACACTAAACACCATTCCTTGTAAGGATCTGATGTGAGTCAATACTTACAGGGTAGCTCTAGGGTAGGTATTGGGGTGCAATAAACTAGTAGCAAAGTATATGAACCGAACGTGATGTATAATCGTAGTGGGTAAACTGTGATTAAATGAAATCTAGACAGTTCCGATATACCCTGTGTCTAAGTACATTGATTCTGAAGTCAGTAGGATATTGAGTCGGGTTGACCTAAAGTAACCTCCTTCTGTGTGCGGTAGTAGGGAGGATATGACCTCTAATAACCTTTGACATAAATGAAAGAGCTATTTGCACAGTGTGCATAGCGACACAGAATGTACTTATATATCAGAGAGTCACTAGACCGCGTGGTAAGTACATACAATAATAAAGTAGTAGTATTGGTTCATAAGTATAAAACACCCAATTGTTGGCAGCCTAAGTAATGCTCTCAGCTCACTCCTACTGTGATGAGGCTAATACAGTGTGTATTACATTGTGTCACTTAACCCCTGTAACCTGTGGGTTAATGTTAACAGATACCCAATGTGGAGGTATATATGAACTAGGTCATGTAGTTATACCCTTTATGATAGTACTGCTCAGGGGGATCGTGACACACCAATATACATGTAGGTGGGCTGAATGGAACAGACTTTATATAGGGAGTAAAATATCACCATATAGCTGCTGTCAGGGGATCCCTGAGTAACAGCAGTAAACGGGGAACTTAGACTGTGTAGTTAAGCCACATAGTGCAACAGTTGCCTGTGTTGAATTGTAACGAGGCTCACAGTGTCCGTCGGAGCACTCTGAAAGCCTGTATGTATCGTGCAGGCAGGGAGCCGCATCTAACTTGCGGTTAGAGACTATGGATGCGGATGGAATCAGACCCCTGCGCGTGCACGTGTGAGATCAAGCCGCCGACGCGCGCGTTTCGCGAGAGCTTTCTCAAGGCGAATTATTCAGTGATCATAAGAGTACCCTGCAGGTGAGCAGGTATATATAGGTCCTTCGGGTGGGTGACGTCATAGTTAACCCTTGACGTGCTGTGGCATGCTGGAGGCTGTACTGAAGTGCACAGTGAGTATTTCCTATTGTATGAATGCAAAGCTAGCACAATAAAAGAAATAAATAAACTGACTTGATAATTACCTGTGTGAAGTTATTTATGTGTCAGAATGAGCACAGGGAGAGATGTGCTTAATACTCTCTATGTGCCTCAAGGGTAAAATAAAACGAAAAAACTGGTACAATGTAAAGTCACTGATAATAAGATGAGGGTCCAGAGATGCCCTATAGAAGATAAGTTTACCACTTAGTCGTGGATTTAGTCAGGATATGGTAACTGCCTAATTTCTCTACACATGGCAATGTAGGCAGTATGATGACACTCAAGGAAAGCCCACATAGAAGAAGAACTCAAGTTCTACATCAAGTTTGTAAGTGGGATTAATCATAAAAAGGGGGTATACAGATAGCCTTCGTTGAGGCCTTGAGGTGATAATGTACCCAATGTGTAAATCCATTTTGACTCCCTTTGGAGAAGGGATCTGTCCCAATCCCCCTTCCTTTGCCCTCTTATCAGATGGTCAATACCACAGAATGCTATAGCCTTCAGGTCTCCATCATGACACAGGTTGACATGTCTAGATAGGGGTTTGTCCATGTTGTTCCTAATTGTGCCAATATGCTCCAGTACTCTCTGTTTGAGACACCGTTTGGTTTTCCCCACATATAACTTTCCGCACTTGCAGATACCTTGGTATATTATACCTGTGCTTAGACAGTTAATAAAACCACGTATTTGGTATGTCTTAGTATTATTCCAGTTGTTGAATTGCTTTGTGGTCTTCATATACTGACATGGGGGGTCCTCCGGCGCGTTACTCTGCTTGTGGCTCCACGGCGTTTAAGGCATATAAGTGAGGGAGAGAAGAGAGGGGACCACAGTAAGGGACCAATACAGTGATTATACACAGCTCTTCGTTTGATTGGGGAGGGAGGGAGGGGGGGGAGTAGGGGTGTTGGGGAATCAATAGAGATTGAACGATACTGCTACATAAAGGAGACACACTTACATCAAAATATCTAATATCTTGAATTCTTCTATTCTTCTACTCTTCTCCTTATATAGCTGCGTATTGTTGAGGGTGAGGAAAAACCTCCTGGTATCCTCCTTAGCAAAAAATAAAGGGAAAAAATAGTGCAATACAGTTTATTAACAATGGAAAAAAAGAGATTGAACACTTACAAGCGGCCGATAATTTCAGGCATAGAGAGGAGATGCTGCCAGACTCCACAACGGATCCCTTCCTGGGTTGGGCTGCTTTGTCCTGGCTGTTTCCCTGTTGGCAGATGGTTGCTGTGTTGATCTTCACTTCGGGTGGCTGGGATTGAGAGTTTCCGGAAGCCCGTGCACAGGCTATGTCCTCCTCAAAAAAGGCCTGTCCCTCAGCATACACAGCATACAGATTTCAGCTCCCTGCTCCGGTGCGCATGCGCATGCGCAGACGGCGGGATCGCCGAGCCAGATAGTACAGGGGAGTCAAGTCCTCACTACGGTGGCTTGTAATGGCCAAAAAACGTCAAACGCGTTTCGCCAATGCTTCCTCAGTGACGTGTATAGGCAAAGGGTAGCAGCAGTCTTATATACACTGTAGAATCGTCAGTTTAACTCCAAGGGTGCTGGTTTGACTCATAACATAGGTGTAGGTCCTTAAACTCAATTGCTCTTACTTTGTTGACTTAGTGTCGTGATACAAATTATACATGGTGATTGAATAATTAAATACAGCATGATTAAGAACAAATGGCATGCCTAAAAAACTTTAATGGTGGCAAGCCTTTTGTGTGGATACTATTTAATTAAAAACAAGGTAGATAAGATGGATAATTAGGAAGGGGAGATAGTTTACTTATTGGCTAGATATTCTTAAAATTGTAATTAAATATAAGTTAATGTTGCTTTAAAATATTTGGATAAAACCTAAATTTGGCATTAAAAAGATGTTGATCTAAAATATGGGTATTACCAATGAATCCAATATGCTATGACTCATGGAGAAGAAAGAGATCTTAGAGATGCCATTTGTTTAACAGGAACATAGATTTTCAGCAGTTTTCAGTCCTAAAATAAGGATACTTGTAATCTTAAGTTTTTCTATTGAGGTGAATATTAACTTAGTTGTTAAAAAGCGGTAATAGATTAAGTAGGTCACTTAATGTTATGGTAGAAAGGCTGTAACCTCCATGTCTATATTTAACCCCTTAGGTGCCAGTGTTTGGACGGTGAAAATCCAAAAGGATTCTCTTTTATTAATTTTCTTTATGTAATCTCCTCCCCTCCAATCGGGTTTTACTAGTTCAATTCCAAAGAATTTCAAACAAGAAGGATTCTGATCGTGTTTGATTTTATAATGGTTTGAGACGCTATGAGACTCTAAACCATTACATATATTTCTTATGTGTTCTCCCACTCTTGTTTTCAATTTTCGAATTGTTCTACCTACATACTGCAGGTTGCAACTACACTGTAGTACATAGATCACACCTTTGCTATCACAAGTAATGTGTGACTTGATAACATAGTCTAGGTTAGATATAGTGCAATTGAAGGAAGTTGTTCTAATATCTGGTATTCTATTGTTTCCACATGCCTTGCAGTTTACACATCTTTTAAAACCCTTTGTTAATTGGTCTAGCCAGCAGCTCTTAGTTTTTGGGGGTAAAAAGCTCGGTACGAGTTTTTGTTTAATGTTTGGAGCTTTGGAATAAATAACCGCTGGTTTATTTCCGATTATTTCTTTTAAAAGGTCGTCTTGTTTTAAAATGTGCCAATGCTTGTTTAAAACACCTTCTATTTGCTTAAAATTTGTGCTATACGGTGTAATAGCACAATTCCTTTTATTACACCGTATAGCACAAATTTTAAGCAAATAGAAGGTGTTTTAAACAAGCATTGGCACATTTTAAAACAAGACGACCTTTTAAAAGAAATAATCGGAAATAAACCAGCGGTTATTTATTCCAAAGCTCCAAACATTAAACAAAAACTCGTACCGAGCTTTTTACCCCCAAAAACTAAGAGCTGCTGGCTAGACCAATTAACAAAGGGTTTTAAAAGATGTGTAAACTGCAAGGCATGTGGAAACAATAGAATACCAGATATTAGAACAACTTCCTTCAATTGCACTATATCTAACCTAGACTATGTTATCAAGTCACACATTACTTGTGATAGCAAAGGTGTGATCTATGTACTACAGTGTAGTTGCAACCTGCAGTATGTAGGTAGAACAATTCGAAAATTGAAAACAAGAGTGGGAGAACACATAAGAAATATATGTAATGGTTTAGAGTCTCATAGCGTCTCAAACCATTATAAAATCAAACACGATCAGAATCCTTCTTGTTTGAAATTCTTTGGAATTGAACTAGTAAAACCCGATTGGAGGGGAGGAGATTACATAAAGAAAATTAATAAAAGAGAATCCTTTTGGATTTTCACCGTCCAAACACTGGCACCTAAGGGGTTAAATATAGACATGGAGGTTACAGCCTTTCTACCATAACATTAAGTGACCTACTTAATCTATTACCGCTTTTTAACAACTAAGTTAATATTCACCTCAATAGAAAAACTTAAGATTACAAGTATCCTTATTTTAGGACTGAAAACTGCTGAAAATCTATGTTCCTGTTAAACAAATGGCATCTCTAAGATCTCTTTCTTCTCCATGAGTCATAGCATATTGGATTCATTGGTAATACCCATATTTTAGATCAACATCTTTTTAATGCCAAATTTAGGTTTTATCCAAATATTTTAAAGCAACATTAACTTATATTTAATTACAATTTTAAGAATATCTAGCCAATAAGTAAACTATCTCCCCTTCCTAATTATCCATCTTATCTACCTTGTTTTTAATTAAATAGTATCCACACAAAAGGCTTGCCACCATTAAAGTTTTTTAGGCATGCCATTTGTTCTTAATCATGCTGTATTTAATTATTCAATCACCATGTATAATTTGTATCACGACACTAAGTCAACAAAGTAAGAGCAATTGAGTTTAAGGACCTACACCTATGTTATGAGTCAAACCAGCACCCTTGGAGTTAAACTGACGATTCTACAGTGTATATAAGACTGCTGCTACCCTTTGCCTATACACGTCACTGAGGAAGCATTGGCGAAACGCGTTTGACGTTTTTTGGCCATTACAAGCCACCGTAGTGAGGACTTGACTCCCCTGTACTATCTGGCTCGGCGATCCCGCCGTCTGCGCATGCGCATGCGCACCGGAGCAGGGAGCTGAAATCTGTATGCTGTGTATGCTGAGGGACAGGCCTTTTTTGAGGAGGACATAGCCTGTGCACGGGCTTCCGGAAACTCTCAATCCCAGCCACCCGAAGTGAAGATCAACACAGCAACCATCTGCCAACAGGGAAACAGCCAGGACAAAGCAGCCCAACCCAGGAAGGGATCCGTTGTGGAGTCTGGCAGCATCTCCTCTCTATGCCTGAAATTATCGGCCGCTTGTAAGTGTTCAATCTCTTTTTTTCCATTGTTAATAAACTGTATTGCACTATTTTTTCCCTTTATTTTTTGCTAAGGAGGATACCAGGAGGTTTTTCCTCACCCTCAACAATACGCAGCTATATAAGGAGAAGAGTAGAAGAATAGAAGAATTCAAGATATTAGATATTTTGATGTAAGTGTGTCTCCTTTATGTAGCAGTATCGTTCAATCTCTATTGATTCCCCAACACCCCTACTCCCCCCCCTCCCTCCCCAATCAAACGAAGAGCTGTGTATAATCACTGTATTGGTCCCTTACTGTGGTCCCCTCTCTTCTCTCCCTCACTTATATGCCTTAAACGCCGTGGAGCCACAAGCAGAGTAACGCGCCGGAGGACCCCCCTTTTTTCTACCAGTATCCACACAGAGGTTGGTGAATCACCTCTGAGAGACTCAGGCTGCGGAACTGCTTTGTGCCAAGGACAGGAGCCATATATTGAACAGTAGGCTAATTCTTTTTTGGCGCAACTTTTCTCTCTTTTTTTCATATACTGACATGCCTTGCACCTTTGACATGTGTACGATCCTTTTGGTTTCGGTGGAAACCAAGTCCTAGGTATCTCCTCTGTAAAGTGACTCTGGACTAGTAAGTCTCGTAGATTCCTCGCTCGTCTACTGGTCATAGATGGATAATCCTTGATGACCCCTTGGAGTGACTCGTCAGCTTGGAGGATATGCCAATGTTTCTGAAGGATACTGCGGGCTTTAGGCCATTCCCTATTAAATGTGCTGATGAAACGTATCACCTTCTCTTCTGGATTCAGTGGTTTAGCCATGATCAGTGATCTCCGATCAGTATGTTTTGCTCGTTTATATGCCTTTTTTATGCTTCTTTTGCTGTAGCCCCTGATCTCGAATCGTCGGCTCATGAGAAGAGATTGTACTTCAAATTCCTGTTCTGTGCTACAGTTGCGTCTGAGCCTCAGGAATTGACCGGTGGGTCTACCGTTGACCTGGGCTTTAGGGTGATGGCTACTTGCCTCCAGAATGTTATTTGTGGCTGTCGCTTTTCTGAAAATGGTGGAATTCAGGATACCATCAGTACCTCTTGATATCCGTAGCGCCAAGAAGCACATGTTGTCTCTGTTGTATTCCATGGTTAAGCGAAGGTTAAACTGGTTTGAATTGAGTACATTGATGAATTCTTTTAAAGCGACCTCTGAGCCTCGCCACAGGACCAGCACATCATCGATGTAGCGGACCCAGAGGTCAATATGCTCAGTATGCACCTCCATTTCCTCTGTGAAAACTACCTGGGATTCCCACCATCCCAGGTAGAGATTAGCATACGTAGGGGCACACTTGGTCCCCATTGCTGTGCCCCTCAACTGGTGATAAAGTTTTTTGTCAAAGAGGAAATAATTCCTGGTTAGTACGAATTTGAGAATATCTAAGGTGAAGGTGTTGTGTTTGGTGTGCCAACCGCCTCTTATTTGTAGGAAGTGAGAGACTGCTCTGAGGCCATACTCATGGTCTATACTTATGTATAGTCCCTCTACGTCCAGGCTTACCAGTATAGTGTCATTACTGATACAAACATCATCCAGTCTTTTGAGGGCATCTTTAGTATCCCTAAGATAGGATGGTAATGTCATCACAAACGGTCTTAATATTCTGTCAACATAGGAGCTGGCCCGTTCGGTCAAATTGCCTATCCCTGACACAATTGGTCTACCTGGTGGGGGGATCTTGTTTTTGTGCAATTTAGGCATACTGTAGAACGTAGCAATTTTAGGGAATTTGACCCAAATGTAGTCATATTCATTTTTATTGATGACTGTCTTCAAGGCCTTTCCGGAGGATAGTACTCAATTCTTTATTATAGGTCAAAGTGGGGTCTTCTTCTAGTGTTTCATAGCAATTGGGGTCAGATAGTAGTCTCAGATTTTCAGTCTTGTAGTCATTACTACGTTGGATCACCAGATTTCCCCCTTTATCCGATGGTTTGATGACTATATCGTTGTTCGTGGTCAGTTCCTTAAGTGCTTGTCTTTCATGAGCTGTGAGATTGTCTGGAAATCGGCCCAGGGTCAGATGTTCAAGGTCCCTAGTCACCCAGATCAACAAACACATCGATGTTGGCGAAGTTTTCACTGAATGGTATAAATTTGGAGCTGGGACGTAAGTTTGTATATGTATATGGGCCTTCTCCTGGTGTTCTATTACTTTCCTCTAATAATGCCTCAAGGTTATTGTATACCTGTAAGTCTTGGGTATCAAGAGGTGTAACTTCAAGAGAGTTAGCAATCCTAATCTCTCTCATCCGGAAGAACTTGTGGAGTTTAAGTTTCCTCCCAAATAAGTTGGTATCTTTGACCCATTCAAATAGGTCCATGCTTGCTGTGGGTGAATAGGACAGGCCCTTACTAAGTAATTTCAAATGATGTTTGTTCAGGATCATGTTTGACAGGTTCACTAATTGTATCTTGTCATCATCTAATACCTCGGGGGTTTCCTCCTCTTCTTGGGGTATTGTTGTCCCGTAGCCCGACTCCTTAGTACCCAAACCTTTCCCTCTTCTGGTTTTCCTTTTCCTCTTAGGCCTGATGCCGTTCTGTTTTGCTCTAAAAAAGGAACCTGTAAAGGAGAGTGAGAGGTGGTGGCTATCTGATTGACCATGCCGTCAGTTAGTAGTGAGTTAGCTCTATCATCCTCACTGTCGGATTTCTCCCATTCAGTAGATGAGGCCTGGTCCGGCACACTCGGTTTAGGTTTCTTTTTCATGAGTTTGTAGCGGAAGATCTTATTCTCTTGAAAATCTTTTTTGTCTCTTGCATACTTAATCCGCTTACGTTATTTTAATTCCTTTGCAAATTTGTCTATATTAGTTTCTTTGCCTTCCAGTTCTGTAAATTTAGGATTAGATCTCCATGAATCGACCTCTGATAATTTCTGCTCCAAAACACTCTCTATGGTTTTCAGTTTGTCTTTCTGGTATTCTAATAATAAATTCATCAGCATGATGGAACAATTTTTTCAAACCAGTTCCCAGGATCTAATGAAATCCTCATCCACTATATTGTGTGCTGGGGCAACGTTCGCTCGTAGGCCTCTGGGGATCAATTCAGCCGTCAGATAGTTTTCAAAGCTGAATATCTCCCACCACGCTCTTATCCGTTGTCGTTATGTGTCATCAAGCTCCGTAAAGAATTTAGAAATACTAGGTTGTGTGGAGGTGTCTTCTCCTTCAAATTCACTGGAGAATACATCTTCTGCCTCCTTTTGCCATGTGAGAAAATCAAGTAGACCAGACAGGAATCCTGACATGGTTGTAAGAGTATAGGGCGAGCTAGGGACAGAAAAAGGCAAAGACCACCTTAATAATGCTTAGTAAACTGATAGGGGAGCCCCTGCTACTGCCTCAACAAGTAATAAGTGTATAAGTATGAGCTGCATTCACCTGATTTGGTTTAGGATATAAAAGCTGGCACTTGTAATATACTTGGTGAAGGGCCATTGTACGATTAAAACTTTGTACAGTGCATCTTTTTGCTGCTAAATAAATGTAAATTCTTTACAGGTATATAAGAATAGCTTTTAGTCTTACTAGTTTCAAGTAGGTGTGCTATTGCTGTGGTTTGTTTTTTTATGTAAGTAAGCAGCACTGGATTCAAATTTTTGTGGTTAAAACCCTTTTCTCTTTTTGCATTTATTATTATTATTACAGCTGAACCCCGTTATAACGCGGTCCTTGGGGTCCACAACCCCGAGACCGCGTTATAAGCGGGGTCGCGTTAAAACGTCACCGTCATTACATATTATTATTTATTATTCTTTATTTATAAACTATACAATATAATTAAAATAATTTATAAAAAATTTAAATTATATTATACCATATCATACAGGAATTGATCTCAGGACCCTTTCATATGCTGGTTAAGATTTGTACCTCTACACCACAGAAGCTGTGTGATGTCATCAACATCTAGAAATAGACTTAACATTTAACATTAACATGTACTCTGTGGTAATGTGTTGTAGAGGATAAAAATATTTATAGGGTATGTCTTGTCACACCAAGCCTATGGTGTAGAGGTAAGAGGCAAGGCATTGGTATCAGAAGGTCCCGAATTAAATCCCTTCATGTGTTTTGTACAAAATGTATTAATGTTTAATTGTGTGTCTGTGTCTGGCAGTCAATAAAGCATCAAATTGAACGTTTAAAAAAAAAAAAAAACAATGTCGCACGACGGCAGGAGAGCAGAGAGATGAGCATGGACAGCTGGAAGAGGAGAGCGTAAGGCGGCAAAATGGAAGATTTGAGATGCAGATAAGGCGGCAAAATGGAGGCTTTCAATTTGGGAGCCATGCTCACACCGTGTTATAAGCGGATCGCGCTATAACGGGGTTGAGCTGCATTATTATTTTTATAGTCTGCTTCCCAAATAGTGTCTATGTGCCTCAATCACAAAGCGGTGCTGGCTGTAGCACATGCAAACAGCCTATCCACTTTAATGAGGCTTCGTACATGGTGCTGCAATTTCTTGTGCTTTTATCTTGTACATTTAGCAAAATATCTAATTGGACTAATATTACTGATACATACCAGACATTCCTCTTCCAATGTTCCCTGAAAATCCCTCATGTGAAAATCAGCCTGTAGGAGAACAAATATAGCATTCTGTATTTATTTTGGTATAAAAAGAGAACATGTGCCACTTGGTTAAATGCTGAAATTAATTACAATAGCAATGTGGGGCTTGTTCAATAATGTATACAATAAATAAATAAATACTGATTTATAACCATAGGGTCTCTGTCCAGGAAGTTCCTCGCAGGTAAACACCAATGTAAGGAACTTGTGAGTATCTTGGTGTGCATACATCTAAACCTTATTTTATCCCAACATTAAAGCAGCTGCTCAAATGTTTTTAATTGTCTTTATAAATAATTAAACTTTTTTTTCCCCATCTAAATTCCAGGAAAAATATACTGTACTTGCTTGGGAGAATAATATGGCTGTTGGGGTTAAACTCAGGCCAGCGGATAATAGAAGTACAGAATATTGTAGGTCTCTCTGTATATTGGCAAAAATGTACTGCACCGACACACTTTATTCGAGCAAATACCCGGTATGTACCTGGCAGATACCTGGAATGCGCCGCTCCTCACCTCTGACAAGCCCCGTTGCATTTGCCTTCCCAGCCTGGGTTCATGCCTGGCTGATGGGCGGCTGATCTGTTAAATGATAATGATTAGGATTTAATAGGCTGCAATGCTTCGCGTGTCTA
>NC_134488.1:2321882-2326882 GCF_040206685.1 Ascaphus truei
ACACACAGACACAGACACACACACACACACACACACACACACACACACACACACACACAGACACACACAGACACACAGACACACACACACACACAGTGAGACACACACACACACACACAGTGAGACACACACACACAGTGAGACACACACACACAGTGAGACACACACACACAGTGAGCCCCACCCCCTCCCAACACTGCCCACAATTTTCAATTTGGCCCAGTATCTGAAGAGGAGATTACACAAGCACTCCTCAAACTAAAACTAAGCAGCCAATTCGGACCCGACTTACTACAATCTAGGTTCCTACGACTTGGTGCCCCAGCCATTGCCAAACCAATTGCTTCCATAGTCAACTCTATCCTGTCTGCAGAAAGTGGGGACAAAAACACTGTCTCAAACTACAGGCCAATCTCACTTCTCCCAATTCTATCCAAAGTCATGGAAAAATGTGTCAACTCCCAATTAAGCGATTACTATACCAAGACAAATTTCCCTAGCCAATTCCAATCTGGCTTTCGTCCCAAACACTCCACCGTAACTACCCTGCTAAAAGTTTGCAATGAAATCCAGTGTGGAATGGAACGGGGACAACTCACTGGTGCAGTATTCCTAGATTTTGCAAAGGCTTTTGATACAGTTGATCATGCTATCTTGCTTAACAAACTCCAGAGCTCTGGAATAGGAAAGTATGCTTTAAACTGGTTTCAGGCCTATCAGGTAGATCCCAACATGTGTCCATCTCAGGCTCTAACTCCAACCCCCTGGATATCACCTGTGGTGTCCCGCAAGGCTCTGTTCAGGGGCCCCTACTCTTCTCGGTGTTCATTAATGATCTTCCCACAGCTTGTAATGAAGCCTCAATACACATGTATGCAGATGACACAATCCTATATGCACACAGCAATAGCCTCTCTGACCTTCAACACATACTTTAGTCTGACTTTTTGAGACTCGAAAACTGGATTTCCCAAAACAAACTGTTTTTAAACACTGACAAGACTGTAATACTGGTATTTGGGACCGAGACTAAAATTTTTAAAGCTTCCAGCGACTGAGCTCCAGATTAGAACCAACGCTAACACCACTCTAACCCCTGTCACTAGTTTTAAATACCTGGGCTTATGGTTTGACTCCCACTTAACATTCGGGATGCACCTTGATACCCTGACAACCAAGACCTATGCCAAACTAGGGGTACTTTACAGGAACAAATCCTCCCTAAGGGGCCTATGCAGAGAGCAGCGGTAAGGTGAATAGCGGCATTTTTTGGAGAAAAATGCCTGTAGAAAGGCAGGTACTGGCGAGTTTTAAAAAAAGCGCCATTTTTTTATTTATTTTTTTGAAACTCGCTGCACTACTGGAGAGAACCTAATTCTCTCCAGTTAAAAATGTCCCTATTCAGAAAGGCGCGATCGCCATCTAGTGGCTGTTCGCGCCAATAACATGGAGAGAAATTCTACAATTACCTCCGCCAAAAAAAGTTGGCAGGAAGCTGGAGCGAGAGGGAAAATACAAAAAAAAAACGCGATTTTTTCCCCACTAGTTTCAACAGCGCTCATATTGCTGGTTGAAACTCTCCATATGCAGAAAGGATTCTAAATGCAGTTTTATGCCCTTTCTGCATATGGAGAAAAAAACTCTCCATTAAAGCTACATTTTATTCCCCTCTCCAATTTTAAATTGCGCTGCTCTCTGCATGAGGCCCTAAGTCTCCTGGTCAGAAAGCGTATTGCACAGCAGATGCTAATGCCAATTATTGACTATGGAGACATAGGGGCCTATGCAGAGAGCAGCGCTATTTCGAAATTCGCCATTTTTTGGAGAAAATCGCGCAGAAAGCAGCAGAAAATGGCGAGTTCCGAAAAACGCACCAATTTTTCTTTTCTAGTTATAAAACTCGCCTCGCGGCTGGCGAGAACCTCAATCTCGCCAGTTTTAAAAATATCCGTATGCAGAGAGGCGCGAACGGCATCTAGCGGCTGTTCGCGCCAATAAAATGGCGCGATTGTCTCAGTTTTAACTCGCCAGAAAAAACTGCCGCTCGCGGCCATTGCAAAGGGAAAAAAAAAGCCGCGAATTTGTTTTAACACATTTCTGAAGCGCGCATCTCGCCAATTTAAACTCGCCACACGCATCCATGTTAAACATAGCAGAATTCGCACTTTTCTGCATATGGAGATTAAAACTCTCCAAAAAAGCTACTTTTTAATAAATTCGCCAATTTTAAAATTCGCTGCTCTCTGCATAGGCCCCATAGTATATGGCTCGGCACCTCAAACCCACCTTAGAAAACTTGACACCCTCTACAATTCAATTTGTCGTTTTGTTCTCCAATGCAACTACAACACACATCACTGCGAAATGCTCAAAGAACTAGATTGGTCATCACTCGAGTCTAGGCGCAAAGTTCATCTTTCCTGTCTTGCCTTTAAATTCTTTATGGGCAAGCTACCCAGCTATCTGAACAAGCTCCTCACCCCTACCACATGCAGCACTTATCACCTGAGATCAGACTCCAAAAGACTGTTCATGGTCCCAAGGCTCAACAAAGTATCCGGCCGCTCCTCCTTCTCCTTCCGTGCACCCCAAAACTGGAACAACCTACCAGAGACTCTCACATCCACCACCAGTTTAAGTTCTTTCAAATCTAAGGCTGTCACACATTTTAATCTGGTCTGTAACTGTTTCATACGCCCATAATATATATTTTCTTTAACTGTGCATGCAATGTCTTGTATATAAAGTATACCCTGTTCATTTATGTAACTGTATTTGTAACCATGTATTATTTGTCTTACTCTGTGCTCAGGACATACTTGAAAACAAGAGGTAACTCTCAATGTATTACTTCCTGGTAAAATATTTTATAAATAAATAAATGTACACAGCGCTGTACAAAGAATTTTTGCAGACACGAGTCACTGCCCCATAAAGCTTACAATCTATTTTTTGATGCCTGATGCACAGGGAGATAGTGACTTTTCCAAGGAGCCAATACCTGGATTTGAACCAGGCTCAACTGTTCCAAACAGTGTCATTGTTTAAAAAGTCAGTGACTTTACTCACTGAGTCACGCCTTCATCACCAAACATCGTCTCCCTATTTGGCCCTTGTGACACAGCACCTTTAAAAAAAGCCAATGTTGCCTGCACAGCCAGGAAGCAAAGCTGAAATTAAGGAGGTTCACCTGCAGAGACAATCTGCTTCCCACCTGGGTTAAAACAAAAATTAACCCCACCCCAGGCGAAAAAGCCACTTTAAATTGTTCCATTGCAAGCTGTGATCCCTTTACGTGCAATAGATGAAAATATATTTGAAATATATATATATATATATATATATATATATATATATATATATATATATATATATATATATATATATATATATATATATATATATATATATATATATATATATATATATATATATATATATTTTAATTCTCTTCCTTACCTTTCTGACATTTTCTGTGATTTATGATCTCTCTTTTCAATTCTGATTCCATCCTCCATATTAAGGACATACGATCTCTGCCGTTTTCTCACACAAATTGTATCTTTCTTCTCCTCCTCCTGCTGCTATTGCACGCCTCTCTGCCCTCTCAAACACTTTCAGGAAGTTGGTAACAGACGGATGTAGCACAGACACAGAAAGGCTCAGCCTTCATTTGGCACAGGCTGGAATTAAAGGGGCCCTCCCGGGTTAGATATCTATTCACAATACAGGATGTCTGTTTTTACCTTTCTTGATTTTTCCCTGACAACTGATTTATTTATTTTTTAAACTGTATTTTAGTCCTAAAATTAGACTAAAACCTAAATGAATATGGCTGCAATTACGTTCTGATTTAGGCTGCGTCCATAGAAGGACAAGCAGCGCTGAGGCGTGCGGACGCTCCACGCTGAGCCTCTGCATCCTCAATGAGGATGCCTTGAGAGGGGGCTCACGCGAGCGTCCGCAGGCGTGCGGAGGCTTTGGAGTTTTCAGCCGAGCGCCAAGCTGTTTTTCAGCGCGCTGTCGGCTGAAAACATCCAATCAGCATTAAGCATCGTCAACGTCATGACGCCGTGACATTGATGTCAGTGCGTCGCGGGCGATTGGCCCAGCGACGTCACTGCTCCGCCTCCAACCACCTCCCCCCGGCTCCCTTCGCGCACGCTGGCTCGCCTGCAAGTCCGTGGAATCGAGCTGACTAAAGCAGGTAAGCCTCACCGTTAGCGCGCCTCCGCTCTCCTCACCCCTCTATGGCTCGGGCCTTAGTTACATTTTTAGACTTGTAAGAACCTTATCTGAGAAGATTAATATTACTTTTTTTTTTTATAAAAACCATTTTCAGTGCTGTTTTGTTGAGTGGTGAAAGTGGAAATAAACAGTAGGAGTTGCCATGTGAACACTTTCGTTTTGAGCCTTTGTAAGTAAAAACACGGGGGGGAGGACACAAATACAATAAAAATAAGGTAATTACATTAAATTAAATTGAGCTCACTTTCAAAATAAGTCATGATAGGGGAACTAAAATTACATGAATTAAAAATTCATGTAAGAGAAATGTTAAATCCATATAAGAAAAGCTGAATACACCCTTGTTCGCAGGTACCATGATCATCATTCTGCTAATAAAAATGTAAGAATGAAGTTTTGATTTTATGTGGGTGTTTGACAAGCAGCTCAGGAGCAGGCCGGCTTGTAGTTCTACGAGGCATGGTGCAGGGGCTTTCGCAGGGCCTCTTACCTGTTCCTGCGCGGCATCCCCTCAAACGTCACAGCATTCCATTGTCATGGTAACGTGGTGCCATGCGGGTCATGGCAACATGAAGCCACATGACGTTACAGCGTCATATGGCACCACTTCATGGCAACGCAACGCGATGGCACATTGTCATGGCAATGTGACGTCATTTGAAGTTGGGTGCCATGATGACGGGCCATTGTAGAAGGAGATGCCACCAGACCAGGTAAGAGATACTTACAGAGGCCCTGCGCTCTCCCCCGAC